>NC_072457.1:1664470-1759470 GCF_027596085.1 Anoplopoma fimbria
GCCTTTTTTTCTAAACCCATGAGGTTTACTGCTGCAGGTCTCACATGAGATCCCCTCTGTATGGAGCTGTAATACACAATGAACAGATTAATACAGAGGATGCACTTATGATGGATAAGCAAGTCTTCTATTAATGTGTCCGATTGAAAATGAACTTTGTCTGGTGAGCTGCATGATAGGCAGCAGGCTTGGTTTGGATATGGATGGATAGATAGATAGACAGACTTTGCCCATCATTGCCGCTGGAGGAAACCGATTAAAGAGTAAAGATGAGAGGCAATTAAAATCCCAGAGGATAACATTTCATCTCATCAGGAAGGATCAGACGGAGGGTTGTAATTGGCTCATTACGTGTTCCCCTGTGCATGCTTGGCCTATCAAACAAAGGACAAAAAACATTTGAGACGGCAACATCTCTATCATAACACGTGGAACCTTTTTATTGACTCTTTTTAATATAATTTACCTACCAGACGGTGGGTTTTGCTGAGTACTCGTGATCCTGCTTTGCGTTCACTTGGGTGTTTTTCGTATCCTGGAGGTTAGACCGGTAAGCTGACGACCACAAGGCTGCCAGTAGAAACCCCCGGAGAGATTTGTAATTGGTGGGAAGAAGGACCTCAGGGTTTTATCTCACCACTGTTGTGCTGGCCTCAAGTGAGGCTCTGTATTCCCAAATGCTCATTAGTAACCACAGCGATTCTCCCAGTTGTGAATATGTCGAATGGTGATTTTTAAGCCGAGCGTTCGCAGGAGAGCCGCTGACATCAGGGAAAAACTTCAGACCACTTTGACTTTCTCTGGATGAAAACATATTGAATAATTGTATAGCTTCTTTCATTCACATGAAGGAGTCTGTCTGACCACTGAGTCTTTTGGAGCTAGTCATGGTTAAATGTCTTGGGGTCTGCGGTTCAGAAGGTGGAGCAGGTCCTCCCTAAATCAGAAGATCGGCAGTTCAATTCCCAGATCCTCTAGTCCTTGCCGTTTTGTCCTTTTGGCAAGACACTTAAACCCAAATTTCGTTAGCTCATAGCACTTCTATGTTAGTTACTGAAGGTATGCTGAATATATTTTAAGGATTGTAATTGTAAGGGAGCAGTTTATCACAACATCTGGACAACAAGCAGAACATCAGTCTGCAGAAATGATCAGTTTGATACTGTTTGGAGATCAGCCGTCCATCCTCGTCCACTGCAGGTCACGTTAGCGATGACATCAGAGTTTGATCACAAGAACAGGACAATCAGTGAAAGATAATTGTTGAACTGAGAATGGATTTTAAAGATTTTAGCTGCTTTCATCCTGGATATATCTTCCAAAAGGCATATTTTCGACTCCTTTCTGTCTCCATGGTAGCTCTGACAGCTTGACGGTGTAGCAGTGAGGGGGGCGGGGCTTAGCGAAGGGTCGAGCCAATAGGGCAATGCTTAGCCAAATTGCTTGCGAGTACGTGCCAATTCTTATTTTGTTCTGTTCTGCTGAGTTGAAAGCTTTGTTGTGTTATATTTCTGTATGTGTGAACATTTAGAAGCAGAACTCCATTTGCCATCCTTTATGCATTAGAGTGTCGCGTCTGTTCTGATACCACAAACACTTAAGGTGGAGCAGGAGCGAACGACCACAACCACCAACTTGTGGCTTTTGAGGAAAAGAAAGTGGCTTAATTCATTCATGTATTTTGCAACTCACAACCATACAGCCGCATCCAGGGAGCTTGTGTGTGTGGTTTCAGTGTGACTTAACGCTGGCTGTACGCCCTTCTAACTGGATGATGTTTGGATGACTGGTTTTCATGGCTGCTGACGGAGAGATAGAGAAACACGACCGTTGAACGCACAACATTTGCATCGCTTGCTCTGCCTCTGGTGTCCAAGTTCACCAACAGCCGTTTGATGGAATTACAAAGACTTAGTTGAGTGTTATTTCTCTGATTACTCAGGGAATTTAGTTGCCAGGAGACAACTGAGCACACTGAATGTTTTATTTTTTGTTGTGTGTGTCTGGGAACATCGCCTAGCTACATTGCACAAACATATTAAAAAAAAACCCTGCAGTGTCTTAAACATGCTGACATTGAGCAAGTGCATTTAAGTTTGTGAGAGATGGGAGGAAATATTTATTGTTTTTGGAGAAGCAGAGCAGAATGTGATGGAAACGGGTGGTGGTGTTGTTGTGGAGACCAGAGAGCACTTTGTGACCGTTTACAGCAGGAACAGAAGAACTCCCATATCATGTGAAAGGGACAGTAAAACTCATAAAATATAACATTCAGAGGACGGCACGTTGTAATATCCATATTAGGGGTGTGAATCTAAAGGCACGTCACGACTCCATTCCAATTCATCTTGCTGCATCAAAATGTTTCTATTCTCACTGTGACTATCTAGCTATTTTTCAAAACACTGCATATTTGTAATGATTCATATTTAAAAAACAGATGAATTTTTCTTAAATTCAATATTAGTAACAAATAGAAGACATGTGTCAACTGGAGGGTTACATTTCAAAGCATGGCAAAGAGAACCAATAAGAAAAGAAGGAAAGTTGGGCCTGTAGCAGCATCCTTGTAGTAAAAACACAGAATTCATTGGAGTCATTTGACATAACAAGCTGCCCCTTATTCACAAATAAATATTAAAGACTTCTCTTCAAACAAATCCCCTTGTGACAGGCAATTATCATTCAGCTCTCATACAAAATATTGCTTTCTGGAACATGTGGTAAAACTATACATACAGTGATAAAGTGCATAGTTACGGTGACACTAGATTCTGTGACAACAGATGACAATGCATAGCTTGTTACTACCATCATACCTGCTTTCCTCAGTGATTCAAGGACTTTAGCTTTGTGTTTTGTTGTTGTCGCAGTTCTACTTCCATACACTCCTGTCACTCTGTCTCTCAGTTCACTTCAGCCACTCCCAGCTCACAGCCCAGCCCCTTCTCTCTCACCACACCATCCCTCACTCAGTGCACCTTTCTGCCACGCCCACCTCATCAGCACAATCCCTCTCACCTGCTCACTCTGCTGCACTCACCAGTATTTAAACCCCAGTCACTCACACACTCGCTGCCAGATCGTTCGCCGCATTCATGCCAGACCTTCCAGCAATTTCACTTGGACTGATTTCCCGTTGCCGACTCTGCCTGTTTGGACTTCCCTGCCTTGCCTTTGCCCCGGTTAGCCGCCTTAGCCTTCTGTCCCCGACCACGAGTTTAGCCTCCGCTTCCTCTGGTTTCCCTCTGCCTGTTTCCCTGACAGCTCGGCGCTCTGCTGATAGGAATCCACTACGTGAGTCTGATCCTGCCTGCTTGTCTGCTGTGTGTTCCGCTTCACATAAAGCTTCTGAACATTACTGTCTCAGTCGTACTGCTTTTGGGTCCACACCACACCCGTTACAGTTGTAGAGTATCGCTGTGTCTGTGAAAACGTCCAGATAAATGTTGTATCTCGATTCCAAAAGGTCCAACATAGCGTGAAAGCTCTGATTCTCAATGACTAAGTAGGGGCGAAAAAAGTTGCAACCTGCTTAGTGATTTGCTTCCCCCTTTCCGAGTTGGGCGGAAGAAGAAGCTTTTCATACGTTGGCCTTTTACGTTTTTTCACCAAAACTCCGCTAGCATTTAGCCTAGTTTAGTACGTAAACAAAACACAAATGTATTAGGTCTGTTGCATTCTGGGGCAGCGGTAAGGAACGATCAGCCCGGCGTTACAGGCGATCATAACGTTGAGAATTGAGGTTTACATTTTCAGATTATTGAGTTTTCTGCATCGAGTCCTAATCTTTCAATAGAGAATGTCCAATGCATCTAAGAACCACGTTTTTTCCCCCGACCCCAAATCCCTACACAAACACAGGATGAAAGTTTAATAGAGCAACAGAGAGCACAGGACAACCCCCCCGACCTCCTAACCATCCAATCCCATTATCCACTGAATTTAACTTAGTCAGACACCATCTCTCTGGACGAGGTGGTGGTCGAGGTGTTCATGGTCCCATGAGCCAATCACAGCTGGTGGCTCAGGAGGTGTGTGTGACCTCCAGCACAGAGCTCCATATGGTCTTGGAGGAAGACTAAAGGGGGTTGTGTTCGTGTGTCTTAATTGTTTTTCGTACCTTTTTTCTTTCCTAGTGTTGGACACTTACTTTGCCACAAGTGCACATACATGTTGGGCCTTTTTGTGTAATGGTACTGCAGTGGGTCCCCACAAGATTTCTTGTTTGGACCTCGGACCTTCTAAGGGGGTCCGGGGGCAGACGCCTACAGAAGAAAAGGGCGCTATGGAGCAGTTCTTTGTTGAGTGGTTCCCTGTAGTGCTGCAGGAATGAGCCCTAAAAAAACAGAAACACACTTCAAGTTCCCTCGTCTGGAAGTGTTTCTGAAAGTGTTTTTGGTTAGAAAAAGTCCTCACTAGAACACTAGTCCTCCTTTAGCTTAGTGGTGTTGACGTGGAGGTCCTTTATAGCTGTATAACGTTAGCTTTTTACTTTACACTTCAAACATCATAAAAGTGGAGTTAATTTATGAGGATTATCGTGCTGAACAAAAACGTGTAGGAATGATAAAGGTTTGTTTTCCACAGAGATTATTTCCTGCAATAATCCTAAATCAAAGGGGAAAAAACCCATTATCTTTTTTTGTGAAGGGAACCAATGTGAAGCCAACTTACTGTTGGCTAGAAAAATACCTTTTTTTTTTATACTTAAAAGGAAAAACATGTGTATGACAAAATACATTTTCTATCAAAGGCAGTGAGTGGTTTTGCAAAAAAAGAAAATGAGTCTTGCAAGCTATAAAACAGGAGGAAGAAGAAGAAAGAAAGGGAAGAAAAAGAAGAAGAAAAAAACAGGACAAATCACCCAACACACCGGTACAACTAACGGACGTTTTAATGTTGAAGTTTAAACATTCACACATGAGTCACGTCCTCCAACAGCAGTGACAGCGAATCATCCACCGGTCAGGGTCAGAACTGGTCGTTTACTAAGGCGTGATGATAAGCTCTGATAAAACATTCATCATTCTAACGAGCTAACGTTAGCTAGTTAGAGAATAAATGTTTAATTTTCTCTAAATTGTGAATTTATGTTATGAGTTAGTTATGAATTAATATGAATATAATTAATGAAACATTATTGAAATTTTTCCTGAATCTGCTTCATTCATTTAAGAAAATATGATTTTACAGGGCAAATATTGCCAGAAGAATAAAATGTTCAGATGAAGGATGTATAAAAAAATAGAACACGTTTCATCTTGAAGCTCGGGGCGGCATGGAGTTTTTATAATAATATTTAGAAAAGCATCTCACGTTTTATCATGAAATTAATTTATTCAACATGCCTCAAGGACAGACATGATGCCTTTTTATTTCTTCTGAGAAATGTTGAATATAAACATAACTTTTTTTTACAAGAAACCTCCTCAGGAAGCCTTCAGGAATAAGATGCTTATTTTCTGTAAGACACTAAACCTTCAATGAAACTCGCATCTTAAGATATGTTTATGCATTTGACTCAAAATCACTCTGTCTGGCCTCAGTGTTTTGGATAAACATGTCATTATCTCGCTGTGGCGTGTGGGATGGAGATACACTCCCCGGAGACGGGGCCGCTCGCTTCAGACCGCCGCCGATCCTCCTTGGGAGGCCATCACAGCGGCGCTGAACCGCGTCGGAACATATGGGAGCATCTCTGTACGGAGGAGTGCTTCCAGTTCATCGGGGGAATCGAAGGAGACAGGAATCAGCTGCTCTCCAGAGAACGTCCAGTCAAGATTGAATGAATGTTCAGATCCGGTGATTAGGGAGATCCAGTGTTTAACCTCATTGTGGTGGTAATGAGAGCAGAGATGAATTTGTTTAGCCGTGTTGGCTTCTTTGAATAAGACATCAGGGAACGATGTTTGACCTAAAGTCTCCTAGCAGGTAGCACGATGTGAAATTACAAATTGTTAAACACACAGTAACAGTTCCCTTTGGCTTTTTCTAAATGTCCAGGCGTCAGGAAAAGGTTGCTAGAGAGTTCTATCACTTGTCGCTGAAAGCTCACAGGTCATGTGTCGTTTTGAACGACAGCCCCGGTATGAGAATCTCCTGGTTTTTGTATTGAGACCACATCAAAGAGTTATGAATTCATCTCTCATCTCATACATTGAGTCTGTAAATTCATACTTTTTCTGTGAAATCTCCATCCGTCCCTGTCATCTCCCTTTTCCTCCTCACCTCAGACGGTTTACTTCTGTGTCATAGTCTGTTTATTTTTACTGTTGATGCAACAAAAGGAAGGGTGATGGGGAACCAAAGTTCACAAGCGCAGGGAAAATGTGTTTTGTGAAAAAGCATACTTTGTTAAGGTAAAATTGTTCATTTTTTTACTTTTCATTCATTAATTGGTGCATTTGTGAAGCATAAACATCATGGCCATAATGACGAGATGGTTTGTGTCCAGTGTTTCCATTGTAGGAAAAAATGGAGGCTCCACTTGCTATATTTATTGAACTATTAACCTTTTTACAACCTCTCCTCTCTGCTCTGTGTTCAGCAGCCTGAAGTTTAGTAAAAGTTTCACAGATTTTTGTCACATGACTGCTGGTCTCAGATGAATCAATCATGGCTTCATAGTTACTCTGATGAGCTCAGTTACTTCTGCGTCACCGATGCACTACTCATTGTGAGGTTCTTGCTCTCGTTCCAGCATGCAGCACTCAAACGCCACACAAACAGCTCTTAATCACTGCGAGGCTCTCTGGGATCAATACGGACCCTGACCGCTGATCATTACTGCCCTCTGAGAGACACACACACACACACACACACACACACACACACACACACACACACACACACACACACACACACACACACACACACTAGGGTGTCTTGCCAGCCGTCCCAAAAGGCTTTAAATATCTGAGAAGATTGGGGTCACCTGGACACAGACACACAAATTTTAGTACACACTCACTCAGTGCAGCCCAGTGGTGCAAAGAGAATTGAGTGCCGTGGGTGGTGCCTTCAGGGAATACAGCTGATGAACAGAGTAAATGACAAGGGACTCTCTGACTGTGAATATTACATTCTGTCTTTTATTGATTTTATTACAATAACATCATGATGAGACATTTTATCAGTTAAAACATGCTGAGTCCAGAAAATGTGTTCTCAACAACTTTATGAGGCAATAAAGCTTTAATGGGATTTACACACATGTGGTGGTGTAACGGACCGTTGTCGATCCGTACTGATCCCCCCTCACTGTTCACACAGTTTAACGTTAACCATCACAGTGTGAAATAAAGTTTTACTGACGATCGTTTTCCTCCAATATTCAGTAAAACATGAGATCAGGACTTCATTTATGCTTTTTCTAGTCTGGTCAGTAGAGAGACGGCAAGTTTTAAGACACTTCCGCCTTGGCTTCACTCTGCAGAACCAGAGGAAACCACCTGAATAGTACAGAACTAGACTTTTGTTGACCAAGTAGAACACTTTGTTCCAGTGGACAACCCTCCCGAAAAACTATAACTTCTGCAAGACTGAAGAAGTCAGAAACATATGGCACAGTTTCCACGTCTTAAAAGTGAATATAATTGACCGTTGTTCTCCTCTAAGTCAGTACCAATGTCAAGCAAACATATGCTCATGCAACGTTTCGTATGAAAACGTTACTCCTCATTTTTCATGCGTTTTCCTACTAAAGTGCAGCAACACATGTCAATTTTCCACTTGTTACACGCATACGGTCTTTTCAAAATAAACTTCCGTCTTTACAGGGAACAACTCAGTTAGGTTTAGGCAACAAAACTATTTGGTTAAGTTTAGAAAACATCAGTCCACAAACCAATGGGTGACGTTACAGAAGACTACGTTTCTATACAGACGATGTGATGGACATGTCGGTCCGTCGTTCATAACTTCAGTGTGTGTGGTGTGTGTGTGTGGTGTGTTTGTCGTGGAGTGTTTGTGCTTCTCCCTCCACCACGTCTATATTAAGGGCCTCTGTCTCTCTTTATTTAATGGAGGCTGTGCTCCATGGACACTCAAATCATTATGACGAGTTGACTCCAGCAGAGCACCTTCCCCGACTCCCAAACTGCTTCGGAGGTGTTTGGTCATTGGGAGTCAAGATGCAGAGCTTTGGGATTACCGTTCCTCTGGAATCAGAGCAGTCGAGAAGCCGAAGAATTCACCAAGGTGGATGGGGGTTGAGGTGGCTGTATGTTATCCTTTTTTCCTCTCAAATCAGACTTCTGTATTAAGGTTTAGTTTAGGGACTGAAGGCAAGATCTCTTTGAATGGAAGACATGTCTGAATTTGAGTTGAAATGAATCCGAGAAGTACCCATGTTGAAGAAAAAGAGAAAGGTGTACAGTTAGAAACATCACCATGAACTGATAGAATAAGTTGTTCTCTATGTATTAAATGATTATACTGAATAGTATTGGTGAAATAAATCATTAGTTTTCATGCTGCCATCTGACCTTCTGTACCGTGACAAGCTTTTTGTGCTTCATGTCATTACATAAACCTTCAAGGGGAAAGGTGATTTGTCCTTTCTCAAGTTTCTCTTTGGAAAGTATTCCCATTTTTCTTGGCGTGTGTGTGTGTGTGTGTGGAGATCAATAGCATATTTTTAGCATAGCCTGAGATAAAAAGACGTCTATGAAAGAGTGATTAAAGCAAGAGAAAGTCTGACATTTACGTTCCTCGAACGCAGAGGTAATCACACAAACACACAAATATAATTGACTAGTTGTCTCTGATCAGCACCTTAATCAGCTGGATTGATTAGACGTGTGTGTGTGTGTGTGTGTGTGTGTGTGTGTGTGTGTGTGTGTGTGTGTGTGTGTGTGTGTGTGTGTGTGTGTGTGTGTGTGTGTGTGTGTGTGTGTGTGTGTGTGTGTGTGTGTGTGTGTGTGTGTGTGTGTGTGTGTGTGTGTGCCTCTGGAGGATTCCTGCAGGCTAATTGGTACCGGAGTGATAATGGGATACAGGAGACCGTCGAGTGCAGATGAATAGGTTTCTTCATCTTCAGACGTTCTCTTTCTCTTGCCCCGTCCTTCGTTATACATTTATCCCATCTGTCATTTTGACAGCGAGTCTGTCAGGAAGTGACCTGGTCGACATCGTTGCTGCGGTGGTTTTGTTTGGCTTCTCTGCAGAACTCAGAGAAAAAGAAACGAGCATCTGAGCATCAGTAGCAAAGGTGTTTGTTCCAAACTGTGAAGCAAACTCTGAAACAACCTACGATCCACCCTCAAGTAGCAGCTGTTTACATTCATATGTGTTTTGAATTCTCTTCGTCCCAGTGAAAGGGACTGTATACTGACAATCACTTTCTTTCTATTTCTTTGTGTGAGTCATTACTCCAGAGAATGACCAACATGAGCTTTACTGCTCATTACTTCAATGCTGTGGATGGCAAAGAACTTGATTATCTTTTGAAGTTCGGCACTTCCATGTGATGCAACTCATTGAGAACACAATGCAACATGAGCAGCACAGACATAAGGCACTGTTAGTCATTTTGAATCGTTAGTGATCATATTTTAGATGAAGTTAAACAAATGTTTCCGATGCTGCTTTGACTTTTTTTTACAACATTTGTGTATGATGTTTCAGTAAGTGATTGCATGTGTGCTTTGGTTTGGGTGTTATATCGTAGACTGTGGACGTAGTCATCGTGACGTCACTCATTAGTTTGTAGACTGAGGTTTTGAAGCCACGAGTTGTCAATCATGTATTAATGTGGTCTACATTGGAGATTATTTTTCATTATCAATTAAATTATTTCTAGATTAAATAATTGTTTGGTGTTAAAAACATCTGAAAACAGGGAAACAAGGTCTTAAACCAAAGTCCTGTTTTGTCAGTGAGAAAATCCTAAAGATATTCAGTTTCAATTTGACACAAAACTGAGAAAAGTAAGAAAATCTCCATATTTTGGAGTCTAAAAACTCATCAATTAGTCGTCTAATTGTTGCAACTCCAACACGTTTATTTATCAGCAGAACATCCTTCATCTTTGCCCTTCCAATGTCTTCTGAATGACCATTACACAGGATGTTTTCTGATCATCATATCTTCACATAACCACTCAAGCTTTTCCTCCAACCACCTGCACTCTCCCCCCTCCTCTCTCACATTTTGTCCCTGCTCTCTCGTCCTTCCTCTTCTCTTTATTTCCTTCATATCTGTAATTAATCCTCGCTCGCCCCCGCTCTCATTTCCCACCAGCCTGCAATATCGCCCTCATTGTTTGCTGCTCCCACCACTTCTTGTGTGTGTGTGTGTGTGTGTGTGTGTGTGTGTGTGTGTGTGTGTGTGTGTGTGTGTGTGTGTGTGTGTGTGTGTGTGTGTGTGTGTGTGTGTGTGTGTGTGTGTGTGTGTGTGTGTGTGTGTGTGTGTGTGTGGCAGCGAGAGTCTTATTGTTCATATCTGCTGATGTCTCCAATTGTTTATGTTTTATAGAAGCATAGGATTGAAAGCGTGCTGATTAAGTGTGTGTGTGAGAGAGAGTGTGTGTGTGTGTGTGTGTGTGTGTGTGGATGGCGTCCCATGTCATTCCACACCTGGTTGTCCGGGGTGGTTACTCGGTGTCGGAGGCAGCCAGCTGATAATTGAAGCAAAGCAGAAAGATGGACAGAAGACAGAGGGACGATCAAGGAGAGGAAACGAGGCAGCCATGAAGGAGAAGAGACACACGGCCTCCTGAGACAGAGACCGAGCATGTCTGAGCAGAAATGCCCGAATTTTTTATTTTATTTAGCGTTTTTTATTGGAGCCATGTAATTTGTGTCCCTCAAAACCTTTTTTTTTTCTTTTTCTATCTTCTCTCTCTCTCTGCCTTTGCAACAAACCAAATCCACCCACCTCTACTGGCACACTGTATCCTGTTATTTTTACTTCTGCTCCTGAACCATCTGTAAAACTGTTGCATCACTTCACCTGCACGCCGTCGACAACCTCGCTATCTATAATTCAAGTTATAGGGATCCCGTTTATCAGAGTAAAGAGATTTCTATTCTTCTGTTGTTCTCCTGTGGTGACTTTGAGCAGTCAGATGCAGGTATTTAACAAGCCTATGATGTAGAAGC
Source organism: Anoplopoma fimbria (assembly GCF_027596085.1). Taxonomy (NCBI): domain Eukaryota; kingdom Metazoa; phylum Chordata; class Actinopteri; order Perciformes; family Anoplopomatidae; genus Anoplopoma; species Anoplopoma fimbria. The sequence goes on from NC_072457.1 coordinate 1,675,576, forward strand.
GTAAAGGCAAAGCTGCTGGCTTTTTTTCTATCCGTCTGATTTCCCGACTGCTCCTTTGTTTTACTCTGTCGGAGTTCGTCAAAGCGATTTTGAGGTGTTCTCAGAGTTCATTACGCCTTGGTCGTGTGATGTTATCATAGCCGATATGCTAAAACCATGAAAATAAGTTGTAATAAACTGGAATTGGCAGCCTGGTCGGCATGAAAGAATGTTGGCATTGAACGTTTCTGCAAACAGATTTGTTGAATGTGGACATGATTACGTAACATTGGTACATAAGAACGTCCGCTAAGGTCATTTGTTTGATTTATGCTAGTAATATTGTTCCTGTTTGGAATTTACGTCGTTACGTAACATTATGACAAAGTGTTGTGATGTAGCGTTGTTCCGTTTGTTCCTTTGCGTTGTAACTTTAAGTTGCTACACTGATTAGATATGCTACGCTTACGCTGGTAAATTACACCCTTAAATTACCGCCTAACGTCACATCACATAACCAAGTAGTTTTGTTGCCAAGTCATCGTTTCTCTCCATTATCCACGTGGCATTGTGCGTTTCTGTAAGCCTGCTACGATTCTGATATAAAAAATGATTTATGAAACATGTTTTTGCTTCAGAAATATCAACATTCATCGTTTCTCTGGTTTGTGGAACGTACAATGCCCCCCAAAAAATCTGGATTGGGAATTGTATTCAAAGTAACGGAATCACTGATGGATTTCTCCAACATGTGAACACAAACCCAACTTCCTTGGTTATTTGGTTTGTACCAATTTCTTTTACGTCATCTTTGGGGAGAAGCATTTAACGAGGTGGATTCTTTGATGTCGCTTGTCCAAAAAAATGGTTCTACGTCTCTCCAGTTAGCACATTCTGCACATGAACGTGATGATTTTTGCTGCTCAGTTCTTAGCTTCACTAATCAGGTTGTTTTCTGATAAAACGCTGACACAGAGCTCAGAATACCAGAAGTAACAACCTTTAAAAAGCTGGTTTGAGACGAGAGGTAACGAACCAGAGAAATGAAGTGGATTATTACTTTGACCTCGCAGTTTGTTCTCCACCTCCCTCCCTCCCTTCCTTTACTTTACTGCCTCTACCTCCTCCTCTCTTCATCACCTGCAGCACAGTTTCACGCATCCTCTCTCCTCACTATTTATTGACCTTTAACCCTCAGCCTCCGAGCCTCTGCGATAACACGTCAGTCAGCGGTTATAGATCTCTCCCTGAGCACTTCTTAGTGGTTAAATGGATCCAGCAAACAGCAGGGTGACACTGGGACTCTGAGGGAAATAGTTCCTCCGGGCCAAGAAATGTGATCTACTGTTTGCTGTCTGACATTTCTCTGATAAAACGCATTAATCAGTTTGTCAGCTTTTATGACCCGACCTGCCTGATCCATGCGTCGCTATTGTTTACAGTCAGATTAGCAATTTGAGATGTGAGAATGGAGTTGGATTTGAGAGACAACTTCACAGTACTTTCCCGTCTTTTGCTTTGAAAAAAAGAAGTCAACATTGATGTCATTTTAACCCAAACAACGATATATTTCTAAACCTAACTAAGTAGTTTTGTTGCCTTAACCTAACTGAGTTGTGTCCTGTGAAGACGAAGGTTTATTTTGAAAAGACTTTCTGCATGTAACAAGCTGAAAATTGAAATGCAGGCTGAGAAAAAGTCATGAAAAATAAGGAGTAACTCTCGATATATCATATAAACTGTTTTTATGAGGATATGCTGCCTGAATTGATTTTAACATGTAAAAAAATGCCCCATTAAGTCCTGGAGAAACTTGGACAAAGTTGAAACTTGAAAAAGAAGATGAGCTGTCATTCACAGTATAAAAGCACATCAGAAAGATAAACATGGAAAAACAGAAATTAAAGCCAAACTTTGCTTGGCCGACGCTCGACTACGGACCACGTGCTGGCTTTGGACGATGCTTCGTTCAGTTATGAAATAAATAAGTGGACTGGAGGGAATTTGTTGAGTCTGTTGCTGCAGTTTGAATCAGTTTTCTTAGTTAAAATGTATCTCTTTGACCTGAGGAATAAAACCAAACTGTGAAATGACTTTAGAATAAAGAATTTAGGTATAGTTGAGAAAATATCAAACATCCTGAGGGGGAAAATCGCTTTAAAAACTTGCCAACAGTCCCTGTGTGGTCCCATGGTGCAAAGACATAAGAGAGACTTGTCTCAGTGTTGAGAGAGAGTGAGAAAGACTGTGATGAAGATGGATGATAGCACTGAGCTAAAAGAAGAAGAAGAGGAGGGTGGAGGGAATGAGCGGGGATGTCACAGTCCAGATGGAGGAGGTTGACCCTCTTTACCCCTTTTGACTTCACTCCGTCACAGGAAGGGACCATTCAACGAATACTGATCCTTTCTGCAGACTGATGTTCTGCTTGTTGTCCAGATGTTGAGATAAACTGCTGCTGTTTCCTCCCTTAACTTGTGAGGGTTTTATTGAGTTTGAGCAAATGTAGCCTCACTTAGGGTCATTTTTGTTTTCTCTGTCTTGATGTGACTCCGCCTCTTATGTCTTACACTGGGACACGAACAGCGGTCTCCTGGATGAAAGTCCTGTGTTTTTGTTTTTTATACTATGACAGTTTTCTAAAAAATGAATTGGCAGTAGATTGCAATATTGTCTTGTCTACAATATTGCAATATGTCGCAGTAAATAAAATCGTAATCCCTCTATAATGATATGTGTCGTGCCAGATTCTTGCCAATACACAGCACTACTAATAAACCTAGTTAGAATGAGGCTAACAGTGCAGGTTAGCCACAGTTAACTAGCTGGTTCATCACGGTTATGCCCTTTGTCACACTTGCCAGATTCTTTACATACATAGTTAGAATGTATTTTTCAATCAACTAGTATCCCTTGATCATTTTAAAATCCCAACAATATCTAAGCCTGTGCACAACTTAATAATGCACAATTAAAGTAATTTCAAAACCACTGAATATATGAAGTGATGTTTGGCCACTTAGATGTGCATCCGCTGAGTAAACCTCTCATCTTGTTCACTTTTTCTTGCTGTACTTTTCAGCAATAATAAAACTCCGTAATGGATCAGTGGAGCAGTAAAGAGATATATATGATTTTTTTATTTTTTTTGTGAAGCAAAATATGGCTGTTGGCACACCCACGAGGTAATCAATGACTCCTGCGTAGTTGAGCTCCCACACAGACTGTTGAATCAAGCTCTAGCAGAGGCGTCTGAATGTCAGATATGATCCAATATCATCCAATATCATCCAATATCATCCAGCGCTGGGACTGATGGCTCATCAGTGACGGCGAATCTGTCAAAAGGATTAAATGATTATCACCAACATTGAATAATATCTACAGCTTTGACTTGAATAATAAAAGATAAAGTGGTACTTTCTTTTTCTGCTTGTGTATTTTTACCGTGTTTAGTTCCACAGCAGTAGAGATTACCTCCTGATGAAAGACAACAGAGGTTAAAAAGTTTACTTTGGCAGGAAAAAATCATAACAGTGAAGTTTAAAAAAAGTTGTAAATATTGATTTTTCAGAAGCAGTGAACTCTTTCTGGACTTAAGAGAAGAACAACCTAAACAAAACACAATGAATTACTATAACAAAGTAAAAGTATAACTTTTTAATTTTTGATGGTTTACTGACCTCAGAGCAGTTGGAATTCTTTTTGGGGGACGGTGACAGAAAATATAATAGTTTGGATCCTAGTAGACCAGCTGCTATAATCAAACAACTATATGGATCATCAATAATCAGTGATTAGTATCGGTGACAAAAAAACGTGATCAGTGATCTATAAAGGTTCTATTTGCTCCCTTTTTTTTGTGGTGATCCGATCCGTGACACGATCCCAACCTTTAGTTTTATTATCTGTTGCGCCTCTACTGAGAACGGGTAAGAGTGACACGGTTGTCCAGTCAGTGTGTTGTGAAGGAGTAGAGCAGCTTTGAAACCTAATTCACACCTGATCAAATATTGTGTTTTCTGAACAAATGATTTGCATAAATACAGATCTTGCGTAATGTTCTGAGATAAATCATATTTGCAACCAAAAGGTCTCTGAAATGAACCCAGCAGCATCCCAGACCACCTCATAAACGCCTTCCCTTAATGTCCGTGATTGTTGAAATGTGAGTGACTCCTCAAATTTAGCTCGAAAATCCAGACAATGTGTATTTCTTCAATCATCACAATTGTCTGCTTATTTACCTGCAGAATCACTGAACAGAAGTAAACCTCATCACAGTCAATGAACAATGATTGGTGTTGAAGTATTTGATTGTTTCACGACAAAAACACTTTTGAGCAGAATGTCTCTTCACTTGTATCCGGTGTTTCATTTCACCTTCTTCTATTTCTTGCTTAGCCTGTGTAACCTCCATCTGTTCATACCCGTCACATCTACCTCCTCTCATCATCCACTGGCAAATAAAACAACATTTTATTGGCAGTGCAGTCCAAACAATACTACACGTTGCCAGAAACTGCTATAAAAAAAAAAATCTGGCAAAAAGCTGATTTAATAAATATGATTAAAGGCATAAACAAGTACGGGCATGTATTATTGTGGACTTTCAACTCAGTACAAAGAGTTTGTTAGTTGCTATTTTTGCAGTTTTCTTTCCCATAGTTGAGTTATAATGAAGCGACAGACGGCTGTGGTATATTCTGATTACATCACAGCTGTCTTCAAGTTATAGATGCATTCCAATTTAAATAGCTTTTTAATGGGGAATAATAACATTCCCAATAAAGTAGCCTCTCCTTGGTTGGCTACTTGCATACGCTGAGGCGGTTGCTATGGACGCTGTTGCTATGAAGCATACACTAGCAGCTAGCATATTCCTTTTATTTTTTAATTTATTGTGTTATAGTAATTTCAGTATTTGGCTCTTTATTAACATTATTTGTATCTTTCCATTCATTGTTCAACCACTGGGACGCTGCCCGGCATCAGTTGGACAACTCTCTGATTACTTGCCTTTATTTGTCAGGTGGAGGTGTGTTGATTGTAAACACTGTATATAAGAAGTGGACGTAGTCATCGTTACGTTACCAATTGTTTTTCGGACTGATGTTATGAAGCCTTGAGTTCTGTGATTTCGCAGTCGCCATCTTGGATCACGGACGTCACAAATATCTTCTAATAAACAATAATCGCTTTCTTCTCTCACTTAATAACAATCTTTAAATTGGCTATAACCGAATTTTATAAGAAAATGATCACCCAAATCTGCAGCTCCCCTCGACTCTACTAGGCTTTGTAGCAGTTCAGCTCATTTTCTCCAGCACACAACTTCACTGCTTGAATCTCCGAGGAGCCAAAACTGAGCTAAAAGACAGAATATTGGATTCACACACACTAGGTTGGACAGAAACACGACTCGGAATGAACAATAACTTAACACAGACTGTTTTGCATTTGCATCGAAAATCGGGGGATTGGAGAAAAAAAGCCAAAGCATTTTGTGGAGCAAAATGTCTGATTTATCATCTCGTGACTATCACATTTGTCTAGTGACCACTTGTGGGTTCAGTAGAAAAAGCTCAAATGTAGACCCAGTGTTGAGCTGGCTCTGGTCCACAAAACATTCGGCAGGCTTCAAAAGAGAACAAACAATGGACTATAAAATGTAAAATATCACAGGGTGGCGGTCATTGAAAGCAGAAGAAAAGAGGCAAAAAACTGATTGAGGATAAACACATCAAAATAAAAAAAAATTAAAAACAGAGTGGAATGAAAGGCAGGAAAACACATTGAAAGCAAACCGAGGAGCCATTGTGCTGCAGCTTCAGAGAGCGATACAGCTGAACAGGAACAGAGGAAATGGAAAGTGGAGAGAGAAATACGGAAATTAATCTTTAATGATGTTGCATTTAATATAGCCTGAAACACACAAACACATATTTAGAACATATCTTCCCTTTTTCTCTCATGTCACTCCTCTTTGTAGTCTCCTCTTTATGCTACACAGACTACTTTTACACGCACAAAATATTCCTTTTTTCCCCCTTTTATCCCTAATAATCCCGTTTACATGCAGCCGTGCGTTTTCTGATTAACGTGAAACGACCCCGTCCTCGTCCTCAACATCAGTGAATCCAACGTCGACGTCGTTCTCTTCTGAGTTTGACGGGTCGATGTCCTGACACGCCGTTTATCACGTCTTAATATGTAAAAGTGGAACATCAGGATCTAAACTATGTTTTTTATCAAAGTGTTCCAGAGGTGGAGGACTTGTTGGACCGTGTGAGCTCAGCCTCCCTCTTTCATTCCTTCAAACACCTTCTCTAAAAGGTCGGCGTTGAGATATTTGTTCAGATCCAAAAACCTGTTGACATCCAAGTCCTTCATGATGTTCAACAGTAGGAGTGTTTCTAATTCTCTTCTTGTGGACATGCATCTCTACTCCAGCTTTACAAACTGTTGGCTGGTTGGTTTGTGTTCAACGCACAGAGCTGCTGGTAAACAGGAAAGAGCCGTAAAAACCTCTCTAGAGACTCGTATAGTGAATGAGTCCTTCTTACTTTGCTTGTTCTTAAATGTATTATTATGATTATGACCATATTTTGAAGACCACACAATTCACCATTCATGTTTTTGGAGCCTGCATGCCAGCCTTCTGATTAAACAGCTTTGTAAAAAGAGTCCCATCAGTGCTGTTTTCAGTGTGAAGAAAGCTTCAGCTGGGATTTACAAAACGCATGCCAGATTGCAATTTGGTGCTTGTGGCATAACAACACGCCGCACGGTCTGAGCGCTAAGCAGCCGGCACTGACTGCTCGTAATAAAGCTTTCATTAGCATTCTGCTGCGGCGTGCCAAGGTCGTAGTGTACTGTTAGTGAGCTATGGGGGGGGGATTCAGAATGTTTAAGATACTGGTGAGACAATTAAATATAATCAGAGTTTGTCGAGTCCAGAAAGAACAGATTAATGTGTTTAAAGGTTCATTAAACTGCAAAACACTGAACAGCAGTTTGTGATACTGACAGAAAATGATTCAAAACTTTGGAAAGTTATCACCGCGTCAAAAATACAAAGTTATCTGTTTGTATCGACCCGTGTTGTTTTGCCAGAAGCTCTTGTGTTTGGTTCCTTGGTCAATCAAACAGCGGCCATCAAATTCATTGTGGAGTTTTCCACGGATGAAAATTCTTATGAAACAGATTCAAAATAAACCAAGGGCCAGGCTGCAACTGACCTGATTCCTCTCACAATTAATTTTAATACACAACTAGTGTTTTGCATATTCTGAATTCTAATTCATTTCTTATAACCTGAATAATATAATAATTAATTTACCCCAAATATCAAAAACTTGTCACATAGATTAATTGAATCACTCTCTGTCATAGCGATCCTTTCCCTGAACTGCGTGAGGACTTGATGAGTTTACAGTGTTTTATGATGTATCTTTAAGTATGAAGTTACCGCACAGTACTGTCTACTGTCTACTATAAATCTACAGTAAAAGTATTTTACATTGTACAGTTTACACTACACTTCAATCTACAGCAGAATACTGCCAAATCACAGTAATATACTGGAATAGCTACTGTAAAGTCCCATTAAACAGCTTTCATTTCTCCATAATTTACTGTGAAAATGATACAAGAACCTTACTGTGAAAGTAATGAAACTTGAAGCCAGTAGTTTACTGTGAATTAACAGTTAAATAACTTTCATTGTACATCCAGTGTTTTAAATACTCCTTCCTGGATATTTCCACGCAGTCCTGGAGACTCTGACTCTGAGCGTGTTCTCTATCTGTTTACATGTTGTACCTCAGAAAACCTTTCCAGGCACGTTGTCGCACAGCTTGAGCAGAAGAGAATTTGTGGTGATGGATTCTTGGAGCGTCGCATGGTTCATTCAAGAGCAGATGGAATGAAAACGCAACACCCTGCTCAGGCGGCAAAATGGATGATGCAATCGGCTCGCATTTCCTGCTCCATCAAACTGAAGGAGAGCGTTTTGAATATGCCCGTTGGTGTTAGACGGATCTCTCAGAGCCGAGAACATGCATTCATCTGGTTTATAGTGCAGCGACGGGTGATTAACACACTCGTATGACACCTTAAGGCAATTTAATGTCTCCAGACAATGAACGGAAACAACGCATCCGCAAACCCTGGAAACCCGCGTGAACACAAGGAAAACATGCAAACCCTCCTGCTGTGAGGCAATGACATGATGCCACCACACCAGCAGAGCACCAAGCTGAAGGAACCAATAGAAAGAATGGGTTGAGGTTTATATATTTATATACATTTGAACAAGATCTAGATTTAGAGCTGCATCTGATCATTTATTAACATTTTTAGGGGGCTTTTTTAACTTCAGACTAGTTCTGTTTCCCCCATTGATACGCTTTGTTTGGCTGATCTGCACACAGCAATGAACCAAGACCTTTCTAGAGGAAGGGGGTCTAGGTTTGGTCATCCATTGGTTTGTGGACTGCAGTTATGAAGCCTTGAGTTTAACGCTTTCACCATCGCCATCCTAGATTACGGTTGTAACCAGTGAACAGGAAGTGACCATATTTGGACTTGAGGAGGAGTGACGTAAAGACGGCGTATACGTCTCTGGTGTGGACCTGTCAATCAGCGTGTAGCCCCGCCCTAAAGCATCCCCTGCTTTATGGTCTGTTTGACTCTAAATGGAGCATCATTTACTAAATGAACATCATGCTGTATTGAAGAAGACTTGAAACTAGAGATTGAGACCATAAACTCATGTTTACAATGTTTACTGAGGGAATAAATCAAGAGAGAAGTAGAGTCATTTTCTCATAGACTTCTATTCTATACAAACAGGAGGTTGCTGCCTGTTAGCACCGTTAGATTTGAGGCACAATATTATATTTGTCTCTGAAATACTTTATCACAGACGCTAAAGATGTTTTAATGCCATTTCTTTCTTCCTGAATTTGATTTGTTCGACTACACTCCATTTCTCCATCTTCCCTTTTTTTCTGTTCCTCCCTCTGTCATGGTTTCTCCTCTCTCCCTCCTCTTTACCTCGGTGCCCTGCAAACCGTCAACCCAGTGGGTGTGTGACACACTTACATAAAACCAGCATGTTACACAATTTGAATGCTGTGTGTGTGTGTTGCATGTTGCCTACATGTGGGCTGTGGGGCTAAAAGTCTTGACTGAGCCTAATATAAAGGGATGTAGACGATTATGTGTGTGTGTGTGTGTGTGTGTGTGTGTGTGTGTGTGTGTGTGTGTGTGTGTGTGTGTGTGTGTGTGTGTGTGTGTGTGTGTGTGTGTGTGTGTGTGTGTGTGTGTGTGTGTGTGTGTGTGTGACACAAATCCTCTGCTGCCGTTCGCTGTGTATTTATCTGTGCTGCTCTCTTTACTTTACGCCTAAGCACAGTGTAGCCTATTTAACTGAGCACAGAGAAGGCTTCCTAATCCTTCTATCAAACATTCAATAAACAGTGTTAGTGCAGAGCCGCACAGATCCCCTCGGAGCTGACTAACACTGCATGGGCGAGCGACAGCCTCACATCCATCACTCATCGTTCTAGGTGGAGGAGGGAGAGAGGGAGAGAGAGCAGAGTCTTGGTGATGGATGTGATGGAGGTCCAGTCTGCCGTCTTCTCTCCTGTAATGACGCTCTGGTTTCCTGTGTGGCTGACTTCTGTTCCGTACTGATTGACCTTCAGATCACCCGGCCTCCTTCCGTTGTTCTTCTTGTTCTTTTCTATTCGCTCCACCCGTCTGACTTCCAGGCCTCCGTTCTTTCTTTCCTGCCTAACGAAGGTCTAAGGGCGCTGGGAAGCTCCAGTGTTTCTATGACAACAACATCATCACCACCGTTGTGTAAAAGACTAGCATCGCTTGTGCTTTTTATTATCTATATGCGCTACTATATATATGTTTTACATATTTATTTATTTTTTCCATGAGCATCAAACAGGTCTGCTTCATACTTCTTGTAGGTGAGCTTGTCACGTCTCAATCTGACAGTTAGAGCAACAAGAGACGAGGCGTACGGTGATAAAAGCACAACACTCACCAGAAACATCTGGCGTCGGGCTTTTTTGTCTTTGTCATGATTGTGTGTGTTCAAAATATAGACCTCAGGACTGATAGAAAGCCAAAACAAGCTTCTCCTCAAATAACTCTACTGATGTCACCGGAGCTTTTCTGAAAAGTTCAGAGATTTTCAATTGGAAACGCTCTGTCCTTTATTGGGAACAATTGAAAAAAGATGCTGTCGCTCAGAAAATGGTGCCATGTGGGAATAGGCCCTCACTTTCCTTTTAATGTTTTCTCCCAGTCTTACCATGTCTGTTGTTCTTTCTCTTGTATTCTCTTCTAGCGTATAATCAGACATATTTTTTTGATATCCCACTCTGACTTCCTTCCTTGGTGCCTGAGTGTCAGTCAACATTTCTTCTATTTTTTCATTTTCTGTACGCTTCTTGTCTTGTCTTTTGCTGGATTTTTTTTGATACCTGTGCAAATTCCCTGGAATACACAGTTTCTTTATTTTTTTTTGGAGTATCCCCATCTGCACCGTCGTATCCTGGTTTCACAAGCCTACATCCCATTTTTTCATGACCCAAATTGCTGTCGCACTTCAACAGATACTCAGAAACTGTAGCATGTTAACACCTTGTCCTGCTTTCATATCACTTACAGGGGTTTGTAATTAAAGAAAAAAGATAAGCAATGTAAAAGAAGATAGAAATCTTTGGATTTTTTTGTGAATTTATAATTACAAGATTACGTTTGAACAAGTCATGATGACGGTTTAACTCTCGCCAAATACTATTTTTACTGAATAGAGCTTGAACGCATCATAGCTTTACTCAATGCAACCTCCATTATTGTTAAAAAGCAAAGCAGGAATGTGCTGCCCATCGACCTGTCAATCAGTGTGTAGCCCCGCCCTAAAGCATCCCCTGCTTTATGGTCTGTTTGACTCTAAATGGAGCATCATTTACTAAATGAACATCATGCTGTATTGAAGAAGACTTGAAACTAGAGATTGAGACCATAAACTCATGTTTACAATGTTTACTGAGGGAATAAATCAAGAGAGAAGTAGAGTCATTTTCTCATAGACTTCTATACAACCAGAGGAGTCGCCCCCTGGTGGACAGGAGAGAGAATGCAGCTTTAAGACACTTCCTCAACCGATCACTCCGCAGAACCAGAGGATGCCACCTGGTTTAGACCTGCAGACAAATGTAGTGCATGTTCTACTTTCCTCCTCCCTCCTTCCCCCTCTCCCTGGCTGCAGTCTTTCCACCTACATCCTTCACTCAGGACAGTACGACTGTATCCTCCTGTCACCCTAACCTTCCTCTTCAGTCTCTGTCTCCCATCCTCTCCTCCCTCTCCTCCCTCTTTAGTCCAGTGATGTAGTATGATGCTTCTTGAGTACGTTGAAGGATTAGTCGCCACAGCAAAGGTGCAGAGAATCTCACCTGCAGGCCGTTTGTGTCAATACATCATTATCCGTCTGAACAAGCTTAGCTGTGTGTGTGTGTGTGTGTGTGTGTGTGTGTGTGTGTGTGTGTGTGTGTGTGTGTGTGTGTGTGTGTGTGTGTGTGTGTGTGTGTGTGTGTGTGTGTGTGTGTGTGTGTGTGTGTGTGTGTGTGTGTGTGTGTGTGTGTGTGTGTGTGTTCCTCTCTTTATGATTCACCTTGGGACACCTCTTAATCTCCTCAGCTGTTTTAGCCCTCCACTCTTGCCCTCTTCCTCTTCCTTTCTTTATTTTTTCTCAGCCCACTTATTCTCTCTCTCTCTCTCTCTCTCTCTCTCTCTCTCTCTCTCTCTCTCTCAGGAGTGTGCTTGTCATCCTTTTCTTTTCCCCTCTGCTGACTTGCTGCTGCTTCTCTCTGCATGGTTCTTTGCACTGACACACATCTTTGTACACACATATATATATACAGTATGTTCTGCTGCTTCTTAACACACACACACACACACACACACACACACACACACACACACACACACACACACACACACACACAGAGTCAGGACCCTCCTGTGTAATTCTAGCGATGAGATATTTTGCCCCAGGCCCGCCGTTACTCACGAGGTATCTGTCATATCACCCCCACGCACCCACCCCTCTCTTTCCATCCATCATCTCACACCCCCGCCTCTCTCTCTCTCTCTCTCTCTCTCTCTCTTTTGCTATAATATGCACAACAAATCTCACATCCACCATCTCGTTCTTTCATTTCATCCCTCATCCCTCTAAAGCTGCTCCTCACATCACCATAACCTCTTGACCTTCCTCACCGTTCACAAGAGGTGCAACGGATCATAGAACTCACGGTTTGGATCGGATCACGGATCAGAGTCACGGATCGGATCAGCACAAAAGAAAAAAGGGAGAAAGAAATCTCTTTTAGAGATCGCTGATCACGTTTTTAATAATCAATATTGTCAGATACAGATCCCTTTGTTGTTTGATTACAGCAGCTGGTCTACGAAAATCATTTCATTTCTGAAGTCAGTAAACCATTAAAAATACTAAATGTTATCCTTTTACTTTGTTAGGAAGTAAAATATTGTATTTTTATGAATTAAAACAGATCTATTCATTACTAGTTTTTATGATGTGTTATAATCTTAGAGCTCGTGTTAGGAAGTTAAACATCATAATTCATCTCTAATATCTATTTTATATTAATGTGAAAACATCTTCAAACTACTGGATTTATTCTAGTTCATCACCAACACTACATTTTACAGATTACATGTGAACACATCATGATAACGTTATAATTTACCTTCAACCAATAAACATTTAACTGAACAGAGCCTGAACGCATCATAATGTAACTGAACTGAACCTCTGTTCATTAGCCGTTAGAGGTGCTGCTAACGTTACTAGCTCTCCTGTTGGTTTAAACACAGGTTGGTTGTTTACAATGTAACATTATCAGAGATCAGAGACTAGAAAAGCATAAATTACATCCTGATCTCATATTTTACTGAATATTGGAGGTAAAACTTTATTTAACTATGTGATGTTTAACGGTAAACTGTGGAATTAACCCTCCTCATCACATGCTTCTCCTCTGTTCACATTCAGCCACCAGTTGATTCATCACTCTATATGAATCAACAGAAACACACAAGGTGTGATTGGCACTCTGGTTTGAATCCAGAACCTTTAGGAGGCCTGATGGAGATGGTGACTCACTGATATGATGAGCTGTCATTTGTCATGGCAGAGAATAGTTTGCTCGCTGAGTTCACACACGGAGGCTGCTATTTTTCAATAATTACTCATGTTGCAATTTTCGTTCATTCATTTTTGGCAGCGGCGGTCCATCACTTTGGTGCTGACTGAAATATCTCAAAGACGATTGGATAGATTACCCGTGGACTCTGTCGAACTCCTGAGTTGTCATTCAGCGCCACCATGAGCTTCAGTTTTAAGATGACTCGGAGGCTATTGGTTTGATTTATTTGGAATTTGTTCTAGACATTCGTGTTCCCCACAGGATGAATCGCAACAACGTTGGTGATCCGGTGACCTTTCATCTAGCGCCATTTGTCAGGTCGAATTTATTTTTTTTTGTCCATATCTTTGGTTTGTGACAAAATACTAAAAGTAGTGCCTTTCCCATTCGTATATTTTAGCATGCTAGCATGCTAAAGTAAGATGTTTAAGCATTATACTCTCTTACAATCAGAATGTTTGCATGCTGTAAACTCGTAGTCTTGTTTGTCAATTTTCTCCCACATGATGTAGTTTATCCTTTGTGTAAATCCGCCATTAACACATAACAAAAGTAAATTATTAATATTAGTAAGTAATAAACTAAGCAATTTGTAGCCGAGTTATCATGTTTTGCATAGTAATATCCATTTGAAATGATTAAGTAGTAATTTGCATTTCTTTGGCCCCATTTGGGTAAATAAACATTACCATAATCTGCAAAAGCTTTTATTGTTTGTTCCCTAACTGTCGTTGCAGGCTCCCAATGTCTCTCTTGAGTAATACCTCCATTTACACCAGGAAGCTACCGGAATATTAATAATCAACCAAAACACATAATAATCAACTCACAACCTCAGTGTGCGATTCTTAAAAGGTTACAGAATAGAAGGTTTTATGTCCATAGCTGGGGAAGATGCAAATAAAGAGTGTCATGTCATTTAAAAGCCTTATTTACCCTAATTAATGTTCCTATTAGCAATTAACAGATGGAATTGTACGGCATATGTTTATTGTGTGTAATGACCCAGAAAACAAGCCAAATTGAAAAAAAGGAATGATAATTTATCTGGAATGCATTTGCATCCCATTAAAATAAAATAAAAATCAGTATATAAGTAATTAAAAAAACAACTACAATTGCTCCCAAATAAATCATCATAATGTCATGTTGTTTTAGTCATCCATTCATTTATTTAGCTTTTGTCCATTTAAAACATCTTTTTCACCAAATAATTGTTGACTCACTTGTTGACTACCTTCATAATAATCTCACCATCAATCATTGTCAACATTGTTTTGTGAAAATGACATAATTGCACACTATAGGTGTAGTAAGACCAACATGTATAGCACAAAATCCCAAACTATTGATTTTAGTTTAAGTTGAAGTATTCATCTTACAAAACATCTTTGATACCTTATTTTGGAAACCGGACGTAGTCGCACGTGTTCCCTCACGCTTACTTCGCTAAGTCCGTTGTTAGCTTCTCTTTACAGATCCATAATCAGCTCGATCAGGCCGTTTGAATGCTATAATCATGAATGTCACATCGGTGCATTACAGTTGGAGTGTCGGCTAATTTGACCACTAAGATGCGAGTGATGGTGGGCTTATGGGTACAATTGTTGATTGCATTACCGCAATACACTGCAGCTTTAGCCACATTCTGCTCTGCTTTTCCTGGCAATGTGTGAAACCTAAAGTGCTTCCAGACCTTACTGTGTGTTTAATGTTAAGCATACTATGGATTTAAACTTGTCATGCAGATTGTATCCCTTGGAGTCTCAGATCCTCTGCCTTTTTCTGCTGGCTTCGGTTTTACTTGGTGTATTAAACGGTATGACATCATGTTTCTCATACTATGACAATAGATAAGATAAGATAAAGATAAAGAGATTTTTATTGTCATTGTAGTGAAACAACAAAATTTTGTTTTGTGGCCCTCAGCCAGCCAGCAGCAGCGAACAACGTGTAATAGATGTGGTAACTTGCTTCTAGCTCTGCATAGACTCAAATGTAGCAATTATATCAATTCAGGCATTAAAAACGCTCATTATACCTCCTGTTCTCCCGGCTGAAGCCAATAAAGGAAGTGTCTGAAAGCTGCATCCCTCTACTGACCACCAGGGGGCGACTCCTCTGGTTGTATAGAAGTCTATGAGAAAATGACTCTACTTCTCTCTTGATTTATTCCCTCAGTAAACATTGTAAACATGAGTTTATGGTCTCAATCTCTAGTTTCAAGTCTTCTTCAATACAGCATGATGTTCATTTAGTAAATGATGCTCCATTTAGAGTCAAACAGACCATAAAGCAGGGGATGCTTTAGGGCGGGGCTACACACTGATTGACAGGTCGACACCAGAGACGTATACGTCATTCCTCAGTCCAAATATGGTCACTTCCGTTAGTCGGATGCAAAAATCCAAGATGGGGCCGTCCGTAATCCAAGACAGCCACGGCAAATCACTAAACTCACAAACCAATGAGTGACGTCACGATGACTACGTCCACTTCTTATTTACAGTCTGTGCTCCTAATGTATCCATGCTCGGCCCTATCTTACCACATTATACTGTAGATTTACTTTATTCTAGTATTAGGTGGCAGTATAAGTGGCTCGAAGTAGTGTCCTGTTGGTCTGATGGTTGCAAAAGGGAGGAAAGTTAACAATTTGTTTTGTTCAAACTTAAACGTTTGATCAGATGGTGTTGCTACAGTAACTGTAAGTAAACCATCACGTCATCCATGTTTGGTTATTAATCCATTTACAACTGACCCTAATGTGACAGCTCACACAACTAGAATCCATAAATTTGTGTGCATTTTATCACTAAAACAGCTGCTAGTTTGCCTTCTAAAACTCTGACTGTATTAGATCTGCCACAACAACCTTCAGATTCAGTTCCGACCTCTGCAATGACTTAATGATATATAATTAGAGGGCACAATTATTACATCAGGGGAGCAAATTAAATGATTTGAGGGTTCAAATTATCCATTTGAAGGAACCAATCAGTTATTTTCGTTTCTTCCCTTGAGAATAATCAGTCTCCGTTCTTAAGAAACACTATGAAAATGTTTTTTTTCTCATGTGTTCATAAAGCCAAGCTTGTGTGCAGTGAGAATACATAAAATAAATGCCAAGCCCACTTAAATATGCTCAACGCCTGAGGGT
Source organism: Anoplopoma fimbria (assembly GCF_027596085.1). Lineage (NCBI taxonomy): Eukaryota > Metazoa > Chordata > Actinopteri > Perciformes > Anoplopomatidae > Anoplopoma > Anoplopoma fimbria. The sequence goes on from NC_072457.1 coordinate 1,691,980, forward strand.
ATATCTTTAGAAACATGTCATTTTCATAAAACACGGAGAGCAGCTCGGCTCAAAACAAACTCCACAAATTGGAGCCATCACACACTGCTCACCTCCTCCCAGTCCTCCCAGTCAGTGGCAGTGACATATCGCTCACACTAACTTGTGTTTATTTACATTCCATCTAAAGGCTCTCTTGTATCCCAGGATCCTTTTAACCCAGGAAGTTAAACAGGGTGATTAATGGGCGCGGCTTCCTTTTGTCCCTCAGCAGTGGGAGCCGATAGTGTGACTACAGACAGATTGTTAGTGCCAGGCTACATGGTGCTACAGCTGCTTCAGTCTATTTTTACCAGCCATAGATCCTAGCGGTCTGGTACTGTCACAGCCGCATATCTAGACTAATGGAGGACGCACTACGAACCACACTGATCATTACCTACTCTCACACGAGAAGCACCGATTGTACACACCATGCAGACATGGAAATGCAAACATGCAATCATAGATGAATATATACTATTTCATCTTCTCTGCTCATTTTAAAGTAATTAGCTTTTCTTCAATAAAACGGAAAAAGCTCCGGGTCTGATCATAGACTGTATGCAAGAAGTGGCAAAGTCGTCTTGGCGTCACCCATTGGTTTGTGGACTACAGTCTTAAGTTCAGCATTTTGGCCGTCGCCATCTCGTTTCTTTTTTGCAACTAGTGAACAGTATAATATATGTATATATACAGTATAATGTGGTAAGATCGGGCCAAGACATGGAAACATACATTAGGAGCACAGACTGTATATAAGGAGTGGACGTGGTCATCGTGACGTAGAGACGCCGTATACGTCTTTGGTGTTTGGTTTGTCCTTTTTGGGCTACTGTAGAAACATGGCAGTGCAACAAAGTGGACTTCGTGAAGCGGCTCCTGCTCCCTATGGAGAGGGAGAAGTGAGCGGAGGGGTATTCAGATGGTTGCAATCTGCAACCATATCCCTAAATGTCCTTACAATTCGTACATACTGTCCCTTTCACTACAGTCACAAACTTGTTTTTTCTTTTTTTATCTGTGACCAACTCTCAAACTATTGGCTTCATTGGTGTAAAATGTGAGATGTTGTGGACATTCATGCTCCCACGATGAAGAAGCCCATCGACTATTTTGACTCTCACGACCTTTGGCACCACCATCAGTAAGACCTTTTGAATCCCAAATGTCCTCTTAAGGCCTGAGTAGTGAGCTGTGAATAATATTGGCTCCCATCATGCACTCTGTTAACTTCCCCCGTTGATCCGTCAGCAGACCAGACTTTGCCCACCTGCATGCAACTGTTCTTGTGAAACTAATGTCTGTTGACTCTCTGAATATTCTGGTTAATAAAACCTACCATATGTCTCGGTTTCCTGATGCGTTCGTGACATGAGTGTTCAGTGCCGTTAGAAAAAAGCTGCTTCACCTATCAGTGCATTCGTTTATTTAGTCCTCGTGGGTTTAAGACTCCATTTGACTACATCTCAGTGAGGTATACAGATTGTAAATCTGGGAAAAAGACAGAACTGGTATTGGATCAGAACTTGGCACTGGATAAGTTCTCGAGAGTGCACTCCCAGTTTTTAGTTTAAGACATTGTCCTCTGTCCTCTTCCTCCTTTTGCACTTTAAATCCACTGCATTAAAGTTCCAAAAAACGTATTCATATCAAACTATCACAGGCGCTGACTGAACTCCAAACCATCCAAGAAATACTTCTGTTAAAGGGACCTTTGATGAAAGTGCTGCTATCTGTGAAACTTCAAATACCATTTTCACAGCTGAAAAATCACTTTTTCTCTCCTTATCTCTGTATCCATCTGTATTCGGATTAGATTTATGTGGTCAAATCCACAACCGTGTCCATGTTGGTCGGTCAACCGATCATAAATGTCTCAAAACCCATTACAAGGATTATCAGCTTCACGACATTCATGGTCCCCAGAGGGTAAAGCATGGTTTTGGTATTTCTTTGAATTTGTATCAAGTGTCACCAGCCAGTAAAAGCTTTTTTTTACTATTTCACTGAAAGATCTGAACCTCTCACAGATAGGTTGGCGACAGATTTTGTGAAGACATTCATGTTCCCCAGATGATGTACCACAATGACTTTGACCATCCACTTGACTTTTCATCTTGCTCCATTCTTAAGGCCAAAATGATAATGTCTTTAATACTGCAGACCAACTGACATTCCCGTCAGCCTCAGCTCCACTTTGTGTTTAGTGCTAAATAGTGAATGTTAGCATAATGGCGTCACACATGGGTTTGTGGACTGATGTTATGAAGCCTTGTGTTTGGCAATTTTGCCTTCGCCATCTTGTTTTTTTCGCAACGGATGAACGAGTGTTACCATATTTGGAATGGGGAGGAGTGACATAGAGACACTGTATACGGCTCTGGTAGCGGCAAAGACCTGTCAATCTTAGTAGCCCCGCCCTAAAGCATCCCCTGCTTTATGGTCTGTTTGACTCTAAATGGAGCATCATTTACTAAATGAACATCATGCTGTATTGAAGAAGACTTGAAACTAGAGATTGAGACCATAAACTCATGTTTACAATGTTTACTGAGGGAATAAATCAAGAGAGAAGTAGAGTCATTTTCTCATAGACTTCTATACAACCAGAGGAGTCGCCCCCTGGTGGACACTAGAGAGAATGCAGCTTTAAGACATGAAGCTTTGGCTTCACTCTGCAGAACTGGAGGTCGCTGCCTGGCTAAACATCACACCTAAACATCTGCATGTTAGCATTGTCATTTTGCATTTCTCTTTATGTTTTTTTCAGTATATTATCACTGTATCAGTGTATGACTGTTTACCTTTAAGAGCAGAATGAAACATTTTCTGAACCCACGATGCCTCGGACTCTTCCCCATTCGTTCTATTTCTCTCTCCCCACACATTTTTCCTCTGTCATTCTCTTCCCTCCTCTCTAATTCAATCTTTCCCCCCTCTCCCCCGGTTCCACTTTAATTCCTCTCCCATTATCTTTAATGGACTCAGTAAGTCAAGATCCCCATTTGTTTGTTTTTGACCTGCCAGTGCTCTTTCATTACTAGACGACTGAAATCACTGGAAATAGTCCCTCTGACAGACTGTTCATTCGAGGTTAGAAACCCGAACGAAAAAGAGACGTCTCGCCGCCCACATCCAGGTGCTTCTTCCAGCCCAAAGAGGACGCAGACGGTGCTGCTGAGAAGTTTGAACAGGGAGCTGAATAATTCATCGTCTCTCAAACAGTCACCCCCGCAGTCCTCCGTTATTGCCTCACCCCCCACTCTGATCCGAGCGGCTCTTATGTCAGCTTCCTGTTGCGTTTACCTTCACTACACACCGATTGGACATACGCCCCTCCCCTCCCATTCTGACCTCTTCTGTCTCCCAGTTTCCTTCCCCTCTCTCTCTTTACTTCTGTCTTTATTCGTCTCGCTCCACCTTTGAAGCACTCCTCTCCTCCTCTCAGAGCAAATGTCCTGCTCTCTAAACGAAGGGTACCTGCTGGAGTCCGTTAATTATAGAAGACATAAAGAGAGCAAGATAGCGGGATGAGTCCATTGTAAAAAAAATAATTTGAGGCAATAATATGTAAATCTTTCTCATAAATGTCTATTTGCTGCCCTTTGGCGGCTATTTCCTGCTACAAAGAATTCCTACGTGCTTCAACTTTTGCTGGATTAAGAATCCAGAGTCTGTTTGATGTTTGGGACAAAGGGAGGGACGTGTTTTATGATTCCTTAGGAATAAACAGAGGGAATACTGTAGTTTATATGAATAAACTGAGGGAATACTGTAGTAAATATGAATAAACATATGAATAAACTGAGGGAATACTGTAGTAAATATGAATAAACAGGGAATACTGTAGTAAATATGAATAAACAGGGAATACTGTAGTAAATATGAATAAACAGGGAATACTGTAGTAAATATGAATAAACAGGGAATACTGTAGTAAATATGAATAAAAATGAATAAACAGGGAATACTGTAGTAAATATGAATAAACAGGGAATACTGTAGTAAATATGAATAAACAGGGAATACTGTAGTAAATATGAATAATACTGTAGTAAATATGAATAAACTGGGAATACTAGTAAATATGAATAAATGAGGGAATATAAACAGGGAATACTGTGGTTAATATGAGTAAACAGGGAATACTGTAGTAAATATGAATAAACAGGGAATACTGTAGTAAATATGAATAAACAGGGAATACTGTAGTAAATATGAATAAACAGGGAATACTGTAGTAAATATGAATAAACAGAGGGACTACTGTACTTAATTTGAAGTGACAGCATGGTTGTATAGACAAACAACAGTACAACATCTCAAACTTGGAACTGTGGTACAGAAACACAACAATGCTGTTACTGCCTAGCAGCAATGATTAAAACAGTTCTTTGCCTTATAAACTTTATTTTTTTGGTGGAGATGCTCGCCCCGAGATGTCTGCCAAACAATTTGACATTGGTGTCATCTAATTGTTCAACACACTGACTTGTCATAACGAGCACTGTATTTATTTATTTTGCTAGACAGTCCAAGCTAATGATCGCCGGGTGATCTGAGTTGCAATACGGGGGGGGATTGGATTTTGGAGGTTTTTTGTGTGCTTGAATGCCATCCAATTACATGCAGCACAGTGTTGACTGGTAGTAACACAAATGGGAAGCAGAGGAGGGTCGATTACAAGAGAACGGGTGGGTGGTGGAGAGTGTGGAGATCCCAATTTTGGAGAATTCCTGGCCTGTCATTAGTCAAAATGTCCATTCTTCATATGGCAGGAATGAGGTGGATTGAATTGATTGTTTAGCATCAGCAATAACTCATTAATCGTATTGTTATGAAACTCTACAAAGTGCCGGATGTTGTCGGTACATAAATGGTTCGGTTGTATACTTTTGTTGGACCTGATTGAAAGCAGACACTTTCTTCTAGTAGCTTAGCTTGCTGACCGGCTAATGGCAGCTTCTTTACTGGTTTGGAACATCGTCTTTTTTCCAATTGTTCCCAATAAGGACAGAGTGTTTCCAGCTGAAAATCTTTGCACCTCTCTGAAAAGCTCCGGTGACCTCAGTGTAGTAAATGGAGGAGAAGCTTGTTTTTGCTGTCTACTCTATATTTTGGACACAAACTATCACGACAAAGAACAAAAAGCCCTTTTAGGAGCAGGTCGGTCGGGCGGACATGATGAGTATTGTGCTTTTATTGTCATACACCTTGTCTTTTCTTGCACTAACGTAACATCTGTCACATTGAGCCGTCCTCAGTTTGATGCTAATGGTGGAAAAAAAACAATGTAAAAAAATATATAGTAGCTCAAATAGATAATAAAAAGCACAGCAGCAATGCTAGTCTATCGTACAACGGTGGTGATATGTTGTCGAGATGTTGTTGTCATAGAAACATAGGCCTGCGTGTTTTTACGTTGAAACGCTGGGTTGAAGTGCTTCCTACTGCCCTACGGATGCTTTACTGCAAAAGAAAAAGGGTGATGAGGAGAGTTACAGCAAGATATGTGTTTGTTGTGCAGCTCCGTGATGGATTGGATTCATGTGAATGTGTGTGTGTGTGTGTTTATCTCCTGAACAGAGTACATGAGTGAAGAATAAACATCAATATTCAGAGAGGAAGTCTGACAGACACAGATTGACTGTGAAAAGACGAGAGCAGAAAACACAACGGCCTGTTTTCTCTTTCTTAGTGTGTATGATGGAGAACGAGTACAAGACGGCTCATTGATTTCTCTTCTCGTTGCTTTCTGCTTTAACAAGAGGAAGCCTGACCCCGGCCACTTCACATCAACGGCGCAGCAGCAGCAGCTGTGAGGATGTGAAGCGCAGCAGAACCAGAGCAGCACTGTCAGTAAAGTAAACAACATAAAGCAGAGGTATGAGCAGCGGGTGAGCTGACGCTGTGCAGACGTACGTGTCTGTCATGAAGAACGCTGTGTCCATATGAAAGACAAACATGAGACATGAAAGAACAAACACTGGGGGGGAAAACGGAGAAATAATTGATGGTGTTAGATCATTTATTGGGGTCAGAACGGCTCCACAGGCTGAAATCAGTTCTAAGTTAAACCTCAGCCAGAGCAGCGTTGGGAGAAAACCATGTGTTTGGCCATTCAATGTACAAAACACACACTGTAAAGACTGGGCTGTGTGTCCTACGTCGGATTAGAAAGACTGGTTTTGGTCAAATATTAAATAATTCAACATTAAATAAGGAGTTGGGAACCATATTTTACCAAGAGCATGAAACAAAGTGCTTTGAGTTCCATAAACATAATCATAAATATGGTGAACATGCTTTAGTTTCCAGCAGCCTATATTCTAGGAAAAGTGAATCACATACATTGACAGACGATTCTTAATATGAATGTGTTTGCATTGCAATAAAAAGCTTGCAGATATCTTTAATAGTGAAGTTTTATTATGTCTGTAAAACATGTGTTTTGTTCGGGGGTTCTACCAAACAATTCTTTCCAAGCAAATTAGTTCTAGGTGTAAAGCGTGCACTCTATATCAGCTATTTGCTGTGTTCCAGAGGGATTGAAAAGCTTCTCATAAAGGTGTGGTCTGATCAGTCTTAATGTGTGTATAATCACACCTCCTCTGCTATGCATTCATTAATGATTGACAGATTCATTAGCTTACCGACCTTACCGAAGGTGAAATCATCTTTATTCAATTTTCACAACCTTCCCCCCATAACTTTAACCATAGTTTAGTTTTTCGGATATTCTTATTACCCTTTTTTTCCGCATAAATTTGTTTTACTTATGTGAAACACTTGCTTTTAAACATAATTGGAATAACCTACTGTACGTTTGCTAGAATGCGTGGATGCAAATTTCAACGTTTTGCCGTTCCAAGGTGAAAGCTGCTTCCACCGTTTGGTAACTTTATAACCTCATCCCTATAACGTCTACCTGTTTCACTGGGCTTCAGTTTCATTCCTCACCCTCTCACCCCTCCCTCCCTCCCTCCCTCCTCTTCATACAGTGACAATGAATAACATCAGCCCCACAAATGAATTCCCCCCTCAACCCTCGTTGGCCTCCTTCATTGTCTCGTCCGGGGTTTATAGGATAACTCTCCCATCAATTAAAGGCTAATTCTGTTATCTGCCCCGTATGAAGCACCGGGGTATTTACTGAGCTGATGAGAAAAACGCCAGCTGATTTTAAGGAAGTGTCAGTTCTAATACTACCTGCACATTGTGGCACGTTAAAGGAGAAGACGGAGAAAAGGCAAATATCAGAAAGAGATTAAGCTGGTTCCATTGTGAAAAAATATTTAACCTTCTTTCTATGTCAAAAAGTCTAAATGAATTAATTGGAAGCGTTTCGTGTCATGTCATTCACTTTCCAGTCACATTACATTTGCAGCACAATATTTCAAATTAATAGTTTACACAGATGAATGGTGTAAGAGTAATGTATTGTGTCGTTTGTTCAGAAATTAAACTGGTTTATTGTTTTTTACAAGACAATTTACAGTATCGCATTAAACCAAAATACACAGAATCTGGATGAATGAATACCCAGAAGAAGATAAGCAAAATAAATCCCCAAAGAGTCTCAGGTTCACTAGATATCAATGGTTATTAGTAACTGATTTATTTGCAAATTTTGACACCAAAGAACAATATTAGTTATCGTGGGCCATTGAGACTTCTGTTGCCTTGAGGAACCTTGTGTCAAAATGTAGTTGTCCAACCATTATTATACTCACGTGATGCATATTCTTAAATCTAAGTTGTGTTTAAAGCTAGGGTTGGTAATCTTCTTCTTCAAAAACACCTAGCATACTCGCTAGTTTCTCAGGATTTCGATGGTTGCAATGAAAACTTTAGGCCAGGATGTGTTATTCAAGTATCGGGCTCTGGTTGGTTTCTTGGTCTCGGGGCTTACAGCGCTGTTTGGTAAAGCTGCCATGTTGTGTGCACTGTATACGCCGTATACGTCCCTAAAGCATCCCCTGCTTTATGGTCTGTTTGACTCTAAATGGAGCATCATTTACTAAATGAACATCATGCTGTATTGAAGAAGACTTGAAACTAGAGATTGAGACCATAAACTCATGTTTACAATGTTTACTGAGGGAATAAATCAAGAGAGAAGTAGAGTCATTTTCTCATAGACTTCTATACAACCAGAGGAGTCGCCCCCTGGTGGACAGCAGAGAGAATGCAGCTATTACTTCACTCAGCAGAACTGAGGTCTTCTGCCTCCTCTGAACAGATTCACAAGAATCTGTTTGTGAAACCTCGGTGCCAGGCTTCATAAACTTTATTTTTGAAGCCGGGCACCAAGTCTTTAAAACAGATAAATGAGGAGTTTGCCAGGCGTATGCCAGAGGCTTTTTCATTTCCTTTCAAACAAAACATATTTATTTGGACTTCCTCCGACTGCAGGCCTCCTAACTGGTTAATCTGGTCATAGATGGACACACGGACAGTTTTGTTGCCACACACATACACCACTTGTAGTTTAATAAAGTTCTGCCAACTGCAGACTCATCAGCACCGACACAGTAGTTCTTACTCCCTGAAAAGCACGAGCCCAGAGGCCGTCACACCGGCAGGAGTGTTTATGCAGCAACGACGTGTTCACAGCCAAACATCTACTTCAGTCCTCAGCAGCGTCTCCACACTGGAAAGGACCGAGTGATGAGCTGATTACACTCTGTGGACGGGAGCCAGACGGAGATCTGAGCCACGACAGATATATTCACATCACACATCTTATAAACGAGATGGTTTACCAGAGTACGCTACATATTTACACCTGAATAGAAGTTTATTGGTGTATAAAAAGCTTTATATCGCTTTTGTCAGCCACGAAAACGAAACGCTTTGAAGGAGCGGTTTAATTCCTCAGTGGTAAAAACACAGAGGACTCTGGCTGCATCTTTCAAAAACTCTTCCTTTTAACAAATCATTGAGTCTTTTCAGTTTTTTCTTTTTTCATTTTAAAGGTACTGTGGGACATTTTACACCCTCCAGAAGATTACTGTCCCCTGGTTGCTCTTTATCTTTCCTCTGGAATAAAGTTTTATAAGGTATAGCAAAATAGTATTTTCATTTCTCCTTAAAAGGGAGTCCAGTCGATGTCCTGTAGATATCAGACTTCATCTGAAGACGGTCAGTAAACCTTCCATATATTACTCTTTTCATACTTTAATCATAATCGTTTTGGTAGATTTTCTGTTTGAATAATAACATGGTTAGTCCTCCTGTCTTATTTGAATTATCAATCTCTCTCTCTCACACACACACACACACACACACACACACACACACACACACACACACACACACACACACACACACACACACACACACACACACACACACAGAGGAAAGAAAAGAGATGCAGAGCTTCAGTCTCCTCTCACCCTTCACTCAGTCAGGAAGAGAAAGAAATCTCAGTCAGAGCTGCCAGAAGAGGTTTTTGTTCTCTGGTGGAAGGTTTTGGTCGGAGTAAAAATCTCCAGTTGTGTCCATCTGTCCTGAGCCCCACGTTGCCTCAAAACGTCTCTGTCTGATGATGAGATGAGGACAAAAAAACAGACACAAAATGTTCAGTGATCCAACGTAATCTCATATGGATGGATGAATTGATGGATTGATGGATGCATGGAGGGATGCATGGATGGATGGATGAAGGGATGCATGGATGGATGGATGAATTGATGGATTGATGGATGCATGGATGGATATGTTGTTAATGATACAGGAGAAACTTGCTCCTCTGTTATTTCCTCGTTTAGTTTTTCTTTCACTGTCTGAAAACAAGGCATTAACAAGCGATCGCCATCATCTCTCCCCGACACTCATTTGTGAGTCAAAAAAGACTAATTAGGTTGAAAAAAGTGTCTAATTCATGCACGATGGCACTGAGCGCTTTAGCTCTCAGATGGGAGTTGGGTTTACATTTTGTAAACAACTTCTGATTTCCTTCGGGCACAACGGACGTGCTCGACTCTGCCAGCAGCCATGTTTGTATCGCGCTGCAACCTGCATGTCGTTTAGATAATTAACGGTTTCCACATACGAGTCTCGGGGATGATGAATCAGCTGACAGGAAACCTTAAGGAATCGCATCGTACACACACAGCTGGGAGAGCGAGTCAAGTTGGACAAACAAGTTCAAATAATCTCATGTGACTTCTTTCAGGCTCTTTGCCAGCTTCTGGTTTCTGTTAGATACAGAGGAGAAAATGATGCAGTGAAAACACCGGGTGATACATATTTAAAAGCTTATGGAGGGAATCAAACCCCTAACTGTCAGAGCTCTGCTGTCGGTGTGAACGAGGGCTGTATAAAAGTATGAATATTGTAGAGTTTCTGAAAACTGAACCTGGAGGAATGTGACATAAATGGGAAGTCGGCCATAGTGATAGACAACTAAACTTAATGCACTTTGTTTCATATGATGTTTATGGAATCTACATGTAAGTTAAGAGTGGTCAGTGACACAATAAGAAAAGAACACAGCATGCATTTTATTTTCAAATGAAGTTGTGGTGCAATCTAGTAAAAAAGTGTTGAGTGACACAATAATATTACAATATGCACTTTATTTTCAGCGACTTGTTCTGTGGAAAGAGCATTTCAGTTCAGTGTGTTCTCTGCTGAGACTGAGCAATACAAATACCTTTGGAAGTAGTTTTGATGCAATTTGTCCACTGAATTATTAATATAGTGTGTTGATGATGTACATATTAGACTATCTAGCTATATTTTCAACTCTATTATCACATTTTATGTTAAATAAAAAAAGAATATTGCATCGTATCACAATATATATCGTGATTTATCACATCGTGACACGTGTGTCGGGATGCATATCGTATTGTGAGGTATTTGCCAATAACAGGGATAATTGCTCGATTGTCAGTTTCGTTTGCTCATCAATATATCATGTTTTCTGGTGGTTCAATAAATAAAATAACCACATATTAAAGCCTAATGGAGCATAATTCACTAAATGAACATCATGCTGTATTGAAGAAGACTTGAAACTAGAGATTGAGACCATAAACTCATGTTTACAATGTTTACTGAGGGAATAAATCAAGAGAGAAGTAGAGTTATTTTCTCATAGACTTCTATACAACCAGAGGAGTCGCCCCCTGCTGGACAGGAGAGAGAACGCAGCTTTAAGACATGAAGCATCAGCTTCACTTTTCATAACCGGAGGTCTGGGCCTTTCCAGGACACATGGGAACTCCATTATGGTTCTCCAAAGACACATATAAATGTCTCTGCAGGTCTATATATGGGGCGGCTGTGACACTTCTGCATCGGCTTCACTTGGCAGTTTGCCGCCTGGTCTTTTCTCAAAGAGTGAGCAGTTACTCAGTGTTCAAGGACCGGAAGAGATAAGGGGGCAACAATTACTCCTTCATCTTCTCAGGATGTTGTTGTTTGTTCCAGATCCAGATGATTTGTATCTCCCCTCCTCTCTGACCTCCATGTTGCCTTTGTGAACGTCTCCTCTGCTGATTTTCAACACACTAGATTCCTTTTGCAGTCCAGCTGATGGAGCGCATGCACCTCCAAGAGTCTTATAGTCGTATACTTATAGCTCTTCTAGACTGTACAGATGTTATTGGACAGAATGGATCAAATTCTGGTAACTGAAATGTCAGCTTTTCCTACGATTCTACATGGGGAAAAATGATTTTTGGATCATCTAGCATCACATTTCAAGCTGAATAAATGGCTGACTAGTTCAAGTTAATGTCAGTTATTTTTTAAAGGGCCACTCCACCAATTTTGCAATCAGTTAACCCAGCATGGAGAGCACAGACATATTCGTACTTTGGCCTTCATGTATATGATCTAATGAAATATTGTGTATATATGTTTACGGAACGCAAACACACCAAGCTAAATTTAATAAATCTCTCTGAGTGAGCACCTCTCATGCATTACCTTTATTGTGCTCAAAATACAATAGATCAAAACGCTGTGAAGAAAAACTATTTTTGTTTTATGTAATAATTCATTGTGTGTGAGATGTATGACCCGTCTGCTGACATGTGATCAGTAGAAGGTCAGTCCGAGTTTCCCCTTTCCTGCTGTGTTATAAAATGTCTTTACAATTGCTTTTTTAGCCCTCAGAACTTTAAACTTGAAAAACAACATTTGTCTCACCGTTTGTAAATGTATGTGTGATTTACTTTGCTGCTTCGGGGGGGAAAACAATGTAGTAAAGTAAAACATTATTTAACAGCGTCTGTCTGTTGTCCTTGTTAAATGACAGCTATTATTCAACGGTGTGATTCAGTAACAACATTAGTGCTGTTTAACAAGGTGGTAGACGTGCACAGAGAACCTGATGTTCCTCTAAATGAAGTATTCCTTTTTCAGCTCGCTGGCAGTAATTTGGGGCTGCACGGTGGTGTAGTGGTTAGCACTGTCGCCTCACAGCAAGAGGGGCCCGGGTTCAATTCCCGGGCTGGACAACCTTCTGTGTGGAGTTTGCATGTTCTCCCCGTGTCAGCGTGGGTTCTCTCCGGGTTCTCCGGCTTCCTCCCACAGTCCAAAGACATGCAGCTTAGGTTAATTGAAGACTCTAAATTGCCCGTAGGTGTGGATGTGAGTGTGAATGGTTGTTTGTCTCTATATGTCTGCCCTGTGATAGGCTGGAGACCTGTCCAGGTGAACCCTGTCCTGTCCAGGTGAACCCTGCCTTCACCCATTGACAGCTGAGATCGGCTCCAGCACCCCTGCGACCCTTAACTGGATAAGCAGGTTACGGAAGATGGATGGATGGATGGATGGCAGTAATGTCAAATGTGTGTGTTCTCTTCTTTTGTTTAATTTAATGACGAAACATTTCTTTGCATAGCTTTTAACTTTTTGTGAATCTGTTGACATTTGTTTTTGACTGAACCGGTATTTAAACGAGGGGAAGTGATTGTGATACGTTAATCAAACTGACTTCATTATTATTAATCTAACGCTGTTCTACCAGAGAGGAACTTTGTTTTCATGTTTCATGTGAACTTTACCTCAGGGGTAATGATTGGAGGATTTGACGGATCATTAAATTTCTTGCTCTATTGGTTCACTGCTGCTCAAAAGTATTCCTTTTTTAGGACTTTAATTTTAAACTTGAAACTACGGCTCATAGACATTTTTTCGAGCATCAACCAATCACGCTGTGCAGAACTGATGCGTTCAAAGTGGACACTGTAGTCTACAGCGGCACAGACGCTTCGTGATCTGAACCAGATGGTGCAGAGACTCTGAATGCACCGAGCCTCCTCGCCTGTTTAAAGTCCCTCTGCGGCTAAAAAGTACTAAAATATTAACTTCCCAACAACGGCACAGAAGTCTGAAACTTCTGGACACATTCACAATACTAAGCAGCTCACTTCCTGTGGCTGTCAAAAGGAGGATTCACAACAGCATCCAGCGTTCCCAGCGTCCTCTAATGAGCACTGTGTCACCGACTCCTGCACTCTGCATTTTTAATGCAACGGGACTTTTTAATAAGAAGAGTTTGTCCAGATGCTCTTTCTTTGTGCACTAGTTTCTTTCTGCTCCACTTCTAACTTGATCACTTCGACATCTTTATCCCACAAAGCCGCTGGATTTGCAGCCTCCAGACATAAAGTCCTTAACACCTCACAGGCAGTCATCTTGTCCGGACACATAGTGCAACGGTGATTAGAAGGTAATCACATAGTCTCATTTCTGACATTTAATGTAATATACCTAACTAAGTATTTCACCATCTTTTACTAAACTTAACTAAGTATTTCACCATCTTTTCTTAACTTAACTAAGTATTTCACCATCTTTAATAAACATAAAGTATTTCACCATCTTTTAATAAACATAAAGTATTTCACCATCTTTTCTTAACTTAAATATTTCACCATCTTTTACTAAACCTAACTAAGTATTTCACCATCTTTTCTTAACTTAAGTATTTCACCATCTTTTCCTTTATCTTGCATCGAGAGCTATTTTTTTCATTTCCTCTCAACATACATTCAGGTTCCCTCTTCTCTTATGTGTATGTTATTAGCATACAGTAACTCTAATCAGCTGGATGTCTTCTCTCTTGTGTTTGAAGATATACCTTCTAGTTCTGACTGATTCATTACTACCTTTGTGTCTTTTTTGGCAAATTACTTTCATTTCTCCTCATAAAAATAACCTGAAAACCTGAACAACAAACAAACACGCTCTCCTTTAAGGAGCTCTCGTCTGACTGAAGGGGACTCGAGCTCTCAGTGGCTTTCATTGTAAATCCACTCAGTCCTATCAGGAGAGCTGCTTCTCTTCTCTCTCCAGCTGAGCAGTATCGATCGCTCTCATCACTGAGCCGCCGACTCTTTCGCTCCTTTGTTTCTCTTTCCAAGCTTCAGCAGTTTGCTTCCTGCTCTCTATTGTTCTCTCTCTCTCTACCTCTGTCTCTTGTTTCCTCCAGTGATCAGATTATAAAAATATGTGTATATATAAATGATGCTTGTCTTCTGAGTGCATTGTTTGTTTAATTGTCTTTAAAGTTGCAAGTGCAATGAATCAAAGGAAAGAGATCTGATTATCACAAAACTTGAGGTTATGTATAATCCATGACACCAGTCCGATGTTCACTTTGATGCCGTGATTTGTGATGCAGTGATGCAGTGATGCACTTTTTTTCTTTTTGTGTTCACACCATAAAACTCTGATGGGCAAATTCACAAAGAATGTCTTGCAATTAAGGTCGGATTCACAAAAGATATCGCAAAAATGATATTAAAATATCTAAAATACAGCACTAACAAGACAATAAAGTTGTTTTATGTGGAGTGAGAGGGTAGAAATAATGTATTTTTTGTTTTTTTTCTCTTATTTTTCCTCATGTATTTGCACAAGTTGACATGTAGGAGAGCTTTATGAATCATAAACACAACTGTCACTGCATCCCAAAATAAACTGCTGCTGTTGGAAGTCTGCCCGTGAAACAATGCGCTCCAGATACCACAAACTAATCAAAGACTTAAAGACGCTAATAGTTTCACTGTAACTTTGAGTCATTTGCATAGAAACGGTCAATTTTTAAGCCGAAATATCTGCATATTATCTTATTTAAATATGTCAAAATAGCACAGGAGCTATAGCATGTGCTTTGAGAGTTACATATTTATTTTGTCTTAATTGTGGAGGTTCAGCAGCTGCAAAAGCCACACAATCATTTTGTGAATTCAGCCCTCAGATTACGTCCAAACTAAGCCGGTTAAATAAGTAAAAGCATGTTTTTCTCTTAATTTCAGCCCCAAATCCAGACTAAGAGCTGAGCTTTTACTAAACTGGTTTCCAGATGAATCTTAAAACGCTTGCTTGGTGTTCCAGTGTGTTCGAGCAAAACTATGCAAAACGCTGCAATCTTTATTTGTGAATGAACTCAAGCTGTCACGTAAATGTAGTGAAATAAAAAAGAGAAAGTGGAATGGAAAGAAAATACTCAAGTAAAGTAAAGTACCTTTTTTGTGTTCGACAACTGATGAGTTCAAAGTTGTTTGAAAAATGTTCTTTGATTCGATCCTTTCTGTCTCCGTTTCTTTGAGAACACAAAGGTTTGTAACTTAAACGTCTCTCTCTCTCTCTCTCTCTCTCTCATCCCAGACCGCTGCGTTGCCATGACGAGCGAGGAGGAGGAGGGCCCCAGCGTTGAAACATCGACTGCGGCGGCGACGACCATCTCCAGGGCGACGACCGCCGCAGCCGGGGACGATGGCGACGCCGCCCTCGCTACCTCCTCCCCGCAGGCCCCCCCACCCCGCGAGAAAAAGGAGGAGGAGGAGAAAGAGGAGGAGGTAGAGGAGGAGGGGACTCTTCAGGTAGAGAGGATTGAGGAGGAGGAGGAGGAGGAGGATGAGGAGGTGGTGGAGTGTGATGGAGATGATGATGAAGAAGAAGAAGAAGAAGAAGACGACGACGACAGCGACACCAGTGTGTTGGTGGTTCCGTACCCGGAGCTGGCCCCCGTCGTCTTCTTCTGCCTCAAGCAGACTACATGTCCTCGCAGCTGGTGCATCCGCATGGTCACCAGCCCATATCCTTTAACTACGTCACTGACGGTGCTCCGAGCAAGAAGTGCCGTTTAACATCTTAATCCATCATCATTTAGCCATCCAGCATCTCCTGTTTTAGGCTATAAAGAAAAGCATTCAGAAGGTTGTTTCACTCTAAGTTTTCCATTTAGCAGGAGGTGGATACAGATGTGAATCGACTCAACATCCTGGTTTTATGGATGTTTCACTCTCACCGGAGAAGTGAGGATCCTCCAGGTGGTGCATGCTGGGGGCTGGATCCAAGTCCAGATGGGTGCAGGTGTAAATAACATATATTAAGGCCAGATTTACTGACAAACACATGTGTGCTGCATGTAGCAAACATTTCAGCACGGTGTTGCTCTCATTATCACATATATACGTTCTAGGAGGATGGTTGTTGTTGTGTCATACACACAAAACTCGGTCAACGGCAATGGGAATCTTAAGTCTCAGGCTCCGACAACCCTAATGGAAAATGAAAACATGACTAAACATAGAAGAGTGCAAGTTAAACTGAGGTTGATTATGTTTTCTACCAGATTTACGACTCATTTACACATTTCTTTTAGTCAGTTTTGCATGAAGATTCTCTGAAAATCAGGAAATGTGGCACAAATAAGAAATCTAAGGGATGTTACGTGTTGAGTCCCACCACAAAATAAGTCCTATTGAATTGATATTAAAACTAGTTATAACCACTATAATATTATAATTTTATGACTGATAGTCTCATAGAAATCCCATCGCTGAGCTCTTCTTCCCTACTCATCTTTTTGTGTACATTTACTTCAGTGTGCTTGAAGTGATGAAATAGTTTCTGCTTTCTTTATGACCAGAAACGATGCAGTGATGTAGAAAGGTCTGAATGGTTATTGTTTATCTAAGTGTTTGTGTTTTCTATCCATTCTATAGCATTTTATAAGAAATGACAGGGCGGCACAAACACACAGCTCTTATCTAGCTTCTAGAAAGCAACACTTAGTCTGCTCATGTGTGACTCACACTCTACTGACTCCACAAACACAGAGTTTATACATTTGTAAGTTGTAACACCGCCGAGTGAAGAATGAGTGTGTAGAAAAATCTGAGATATGACTGAATGGTAGATGAAATTGAAGATGAAAAAAGGAACCAGAAGAGATAAATAAAGGGAACGTGAGAGACAGAGAGAAGGAGACGAAAGGAAAGTTATGCTGATGGAAAGACATAAAGACAAAACAAGACGGTTTGAGCATTGACATCGCGATGTTTGTGCATAAGTCACATGGTAGAACGTGTCTTTCTGAAACATTTTTTTCCTGCCTTGCACAAAAGAACAACTCGCTCGGCTCTCAATTTCCAAGATTCATCTCCAAAAGAAGTCTGTCCGACGTAACATAATAGACTCTGATTTAATGGATCTTAGTTTGTTGCAACCGTCCACAGACAAAAACACCAAAAAATGAGAATTTGGTTGCAAAAAGAGAGTTGGATGGAAATATTTTGGCTACAGAAAGGATGGTGTCAATCCCAAAAATATTTGTTATACAGTTCTTGTATTATTGATTATTGCATAAAATATAAAATGCAGAAAAAAATCCAATATTGTGCAGCTACAATGTGTGTGGAAAAGCAAAGATTAGTGTTTTTTTGTCCCATAAATATAGGAACAGCAGGAACAAAGACAGCTGACATTAGTGATTCCTGTGACGGGAGAGAAGGAACCAGACTGATATAAATGTTCTGTTAGCAGACACTCTGCTCTTCTTACCTTCCATTAAAGAGAAACGTCACATCAGCTTCAGGTTCATTTATCAGCAACCTGAGAGGAAGAGGCAGCAGAAATTAGAGCGGGAAAACAAATGCTTAATAGGCGAGCCATCCATTCAGGTCTAAGTGACATGACTTCTTCAGGAAAATCTCTTAAATCGGAGGAAAAAACCACTTTGGCTTTTTGTGTTTTATTTGATCTTGTGCTCCGCTCACAGAGGATTTATAATACTCTCTATAATATTCAGGATCTGTCCTGTCACAATGAAGTGATTTTAACAGAGTTTTCAATCTGGATTCCTCTCATGTTCATGATGAGAATAAACTTCAAAAGGCAACACTTGCTGCAAAAAATGAAGCTTTAAAGCCCTGTATTGTTATATCAAATCTGTAAAGTAGGATGTGATGATGGAGGCCACAGCTGTTCCTCAGTCTGTTTGTGTGAGTTTTTATTGTTCTGTACCTTCTCCCCGATGGCGGATGGACAAACAGACTGTGACCTGGGTGGGTTGGGTCCATGCTCATGTTGCTAGCCTTCTTGTGTAGACGACTAGCATAAACCCTGTCCAGAGTCGGGAGCTTGGTTCCTACGATCCTCTGCGCTGTTCTAACGACCCGGGCCGAGTCTCTCCGGTTCTCTGCTGTACCACATGGTGGCGCAGTGGCAGAGGATTGACTCTGTGGGGCTCCTGTAGAAGTTGACTAAGAGCTGAGAGGGGAGTTTGGCTTTTTTGAGTTTCCTCAAGAAGAAGAGCCTCTGTTGGGCTTTCTCCACCAGGTGGGAGGTGTTAAGGGCCCATGTCAGATCCTTTGTGATGTGGATTCACTTACACTCTCCACCTCCTCACCGTTTAGTGGAGCGGGGGAGGTGTGATCTTCCTGGTTCTCCTGAAATCCACGATGATCTCTTTGGTTTTTATAGTGTTAAGGACCAGGTCATTGTCAGTACACCACTCAACCATCACTACAGTGTTAGAGGAGTGGATGGGTGTAAAGGGTGAAAAGGGCAGGACTGAGCACACAGCCCTGCGGTGCTCCTGTGTTCAGGATGAGGGTGGAGGATGAGGGTGGAGGATGTGCGGTTGCCCATTTTGACGGTTTGTGGTCTGTTTGTGAGGAAGTCCATAATCCATGAGCAGAGTGTAGTGGTTATTGAGTCTGTTCACCAGTTTACGGGGGACTATTGTGTTGAAAGCGTAGCTGAAATCAACAACTAGCATCCTGGCGTAAGTGTTTGGATGCTCCAGATGGGACAGGGATGTATGAAGTGCAATTAGCCTCACGGTAGCTAGCAGCACAGCTGGTGCAAGAGTAACAGTTCAGTAAACAGTGCTGCAGTTTTCCAGCCATCCAACACTTCAGTTTTTATTTTGTGGTGTGAGTGTTGTAGCTTCGCCGTGCTACTAACATGGCTTGGTGATAGACGCTGCTTTGCTTCAGGAGGTCTTCAAAGCTGTGAATGTGTTCTTAGTCAGACTGAGGATCCCCTAAAGGTCTGCTGGTTTACACTTCAACAGTGAAGAAATGTGTGTGTGTGTGTGTGTGTGTGTGTGTGTGTGTGTGTGTGTGTGTGTGTGTGTGTGTGTGTGTGTGTGTGTGTGTGTGTGTGTGTGTGTGTGTGTGTGTGTGTGTGTGTGTGTGTTCCCTAAAATGAAAAGGCTACGTATTGACCAGGTCCACTCTCACACTGTGAGTTTGGACTGAGCGGCGCTGTGGAATCGATCCACAAAGTGAAAAACCTCTTTGTGTGTATAAATACATTCAGTCCACTACTGGAGCTTTTCTGCATGTCGGGGTGGATGTGCTTCATGTTACTCCAGAGGTATGATGGTGTCAACATGTGGGTGAAGATAGAGTACCGTTGTGAGACTGAATTTAAATCTACCTCGCTAATTATGCAAATGATGAGAAAATGAAAAACCAATGTGTAGAAAAGAGATGAATAGAGATGTTTGCAACTGAATGATTTAAACAAAGCATTACTCTTCAAAGAAACAGCCTGGACTTTGTTGTCATAGTAGTCATCATTAGTCGTGTTTTCATTCAAGACCATTTTGAAGCATCGCATATATATATATATAAATATAAATATATATGAATAAATCCATTGAATTCTTTGTGCAACATAAACAACCATTCAGTCCAATTATATCGTTATTGTTGTATTTTATGTTTTTTATTTATGTCTCTTGTTAGTTTCCACGATCTGCTCTGCAGCTGTAATCCTCCACTGTGGGACAGATAAAGGATTATCTTATCTTTTTCCATCTTATCTAATTAGAAAAGCTTAATGAAAACGTCAAAATTCAATAAAACTTCCCTAATTTCAGCCAAAACGTTTCTACACTCGCTTGAGCTTTGTTGAAAAAGAACTGATGCACTAAATGGACTCGGAAAGAATAAGTTCTGACGTAGCAACCAAACTTAATGATGACTAAATAGTAGCAACTCTTCTGCTAAGAAAACCAAGAAAAAGGATCATTTTAGACTTTACTTCTTAATTATTAATTTAGAAAAACAAACTGCAATATGTTTGAAACTTATCTAGCAATGAGTGTCTCAAAATATTCATAACGTGATGAAATTGATTCATAAAGTCTAAAAAAGTATTAAAAAGACATCATTTCTTGAACATTGAGAAAATCCTCCTTGCAGGACAACCCACCAGTCTCTGACCTTTAACCTCTGTGGTGACAATGTGACTGAACAGTTGAGTGAACGGGGTATAAAATCCTGAGGCCGCTCTAAAAAAAAAATCAAGTAGTTAATGTGGTTTAGAAAGAGTTATATAAAGAGAGAAGTAAAGTCTGAGAGATTTAAAGAAACAGAGGAATTGTTATTGGCCTCTTATTAGAGCTTAAGGACTTCTGAGTGCTGCCTCAGCTCCCTCCTCCCTCCCCCGTCTCCCTCCGGCTCTATCACTCTTCCTCACCCCTTCTCTCTTAGACAGCAAATCATTTGTAGTTTCTATTCTGTTAAATCTTTTTCCAGTGAGGCAGAGTTGGATACTTGACAGCTCAGACTTCTGTCGCTCCACATTTATTCTGAATAACAGTTTGACATGAATTACTCACTTACCAAAATGTCCACCTCCTTGTTGTTTCACTCTGTCCTTGTGAGAAAACAATGTGCCAGGAATTTGTTTTTGGGAAGAAAGAGAGCTGTTTTAAGGAGGTGGATATCACTATTTATATCAATGAGACAAACTATTCAGAGCAACTTTATAAAACACAACATAACAGCCTGGAAAGAATACCCGAACAGTTGAATTAGGCTTTTGTGTTATGCAGCATTAGCTTTACGGAGGTGTACCGTAATAAATCCACATTTCTAACTTATAATTGTGTCCAAGTGCACTAAATGCACTCATATATGTCTTCCTGTTGTCTTCATTTCAAGTGTACTTTTAAGATAAAATAAGATAATCCTTTATTAGTGCCACAGCGGGGAAATTTGCAGGATTACAGCAGCAGAGATAATAGGGCAAACAAGAGACAAAAGTAAAAAAACAAGATCTAAACAAGTATTATAAATAAGTAATCACACAGTAAATAAGTTCAAACTTTAAAAATCCACAATAACTAAAATATTATATAAACAGACAGTGGATTGCACAGACTTTTTATAGAAATGTTAGTCTGCTCTACTTACGTACAAGTGTATCCACTTTAATTATATTTGAATGCAAGTGTACTTCTGATTTAGCCAAGTCATGAAACAGCAGCTCGTTACGATGTGGCTGTAAAAGTAACTTATGAATAGCTTGAACCTGGAACATGTCTGGGTGGGCACAAAGCACACAGCACTCATTATCACAGGAATAAAGTAAAGTTATTCAGTGCCCTACTAAAGCAATGTTGTTTATGTGCAACAGAGCAATGTTTTGGATCATTTGAACACAGAGGTAAACTCAAATGACTCGTTCTGCTGATCCCACTGAGGATCAACAGTCTGCTCGGCACTCTGTGAAACCATCAGCATGTGGTTATGGTTTAGATATCAATTGTCATTATACATGGTCTGGGTGAATACTCATATCAGACTGGAAACAAGGTGTCCATTAACTCTTGTTGAAGGACATGTACTGTGTAGAAACTGCCTAACTGATCAAAATGAATGCTAACCTGATAGCTAGCTAGTCTTGTTGTTTAGGGGGACAAATTTTGCCTACTGTTTGTCAATCGTACGCAATGGCATTGAGTTTGAATCCTGCTAGCATAACGTTGGCTTCATGTTAGCGTTATGTTTGTGAAAACTTTGACATTGATTTTGGGACAATGACACGGCTGGATTGCTAGCTAGTCTTGTCGTTAAACAGGCTTTCCGTCATATTTACTGTTTGTCAACCATACGCAATCTTTTTACTTTAAATCTGGCAAACATAATGTTGCATAACTTTAGCAATATGCTTATCAAGATTTTGTGAAAATGTTGATATTGATTTTGGGACAAAGACATTGCTCGATTGTTAGCTAGTCTTGTTGTTAAACATTCCGTCACATTTTGCTCACTGTTTGTCGACCGTACGCAATGCTATTGTTTTTGCATCATGCTAGCATACCGTTAGTTTTTTGCTTGCGTTATGCTCATCAAGATTTTGTGAAAATATTGGTAGTTATTTGGGGACAATGACATGGCTTGATAGCTAGCTAGATTGTCGTTATTCATAATGTCAAATCAAATTTATTGTTATTGAATCTAGCTAGCTTAACTTTAGCTTTCTGGTAAAAGCTGAGCTACATGATTCCATGAGTTGAGCCTCTAAATATCTCCCGTTGCCAAGATGTATCTAAGTTCCATCCTATTTCCTGGAGCAGTGAACAACGTTTACACTGCATGAGAACCTTATGGGATGGTAATGATGGTTCCAGGTATAAGCGAACCCCCAGGTGTTACGAGGGACATGCCAATCTGAACGCCAGACAGCTCTGGCCTCCCAGTTGTCCATTACCAGTTGAGGCATTATCCCTCGCATGCTCCATTTATTAGCATTACATAACAATACTTTGTCGATCTTCATGAACCTTTGGATGTTTTACAGAACACTACGGGCTGCATTTTAGAAGTAATATATGCAAGTTTACAGATTATGTATATCATATATCATATATATAAAAGATGTAGCCTACAAACATGTGGTAGTGTCAATTAAAGCAGAGCTTAAGCTAATGTTTTGTTGCAGGAATACAAATTAATACCACTTAAAACACACTACATATGGCTGCTTTTATTTTGAAGGGTCAGTGGAAGTCTTTGGGACTCGACTATGTTGACTTTCACTTAAAAACAATGAAGTTAAGTTAACAAAGAGCTGTGTAGAGCAGCAGACTGTGGCGTTGATTTTCACCACAGAGAGCCGTTTGATTCAGTGTTCATATCAGAAATAATTCATAAATCCTAAAATACTTTCTGTTAACATCTGTTCACTAGATGAGCAGTTGTTTCCTCCAGCAGTATGTATGCTTTATGCAGCTACAACAACAACAACAACAACTTCATCTTATTGAATCTTAAACATGTTGCTGCCTGAAGGCATTCCTGCTGAATTATCTGAAAGTGGTGTTTGGAAAAAGCACTTAAACAATTCAGTTCACTGAATGGAAATACGGAGACAGAAGTGTTTAAGATAAACGCTTTAGTTAGAACTACACAGTGAAAAATATTCAGGCTGAGGTTCTGCCAGCAGTCTCACCGTCCCTGTGAAATTGCTGTTTGTTTAAGCTAAATTGTACATTTCCCACGCTGAATCAGCTGCGTAGTTGCATAAGAAATTAAACGTCAAGGCAAACTTGTCACGGCCTGTGGTTTCTCTTCACTGTACAAAGCTGTTTCCAACAGGGAGAACTCTCCCTGTATCCACAATCTGTGTGAATCCACCGACGACGGTGCTCAAAGTGAAGACGGAGCTGAGCTGCAGATATCAAGTTAACCAGCAGAAACACAGCAGAGTCCGTTCATAGGGAGAGGATGTGTATATATATATATATATATATATATATATATATATATATATATATATATATATATATTCTGCTCCAAACCAGATCTGACTGCAAGGGAGAGTCAGATTAATAGCTTCCAATTCACTTTCAATCTCCTGTGGACCAACACATGTGGCCCTCTGCGCCACTGGCATTATTGCACAAACACACAAACACTCACCTTCACACACATCTATGAATACACAACACAACACACAAATACAGACCTAGATATTCAGCATATATAAACATATATATATATATATATATATGTTTATATATGTTGGCTATAGCAGCTGGTATACCAGAAATCAGACTATAAAAATAATTTAAACTCCTCTGAAATCAGTAAACTATCAAAAAGATAGAATTGTGTGTTTTTACTTCATAAAAACACACAATTCAAATTATAAGGAAATAAAAGATTGTATTTCTATTGATAAAAACAACTCTTGTCATTAGTAGTTTTAATGAAGTATTATAATCTGTTTAGCGCTAGTGTTAGGAAGTTAAACAGCTCATAATTCATCTCTAAAACGATTTAAATTAAAGTGAAAACAACTACATTTATTAAAGTTTCTCACCAACACATCATTTTACCATATTATCAGAGATCAAAGATAATTCAGGATAACTGCGTTTTAAAGGATGGGCTGTATAGATCAGGATCGATCATGATGTCTGAGTCTCTTCATCAAGAGGAAAAGGATTCCGTTAATGCAAATTGGCAGTTCTGTAATCATCATTAGACACAAGGGGATGGATGTGAAACACCTTTTGGTCCGTGTGATTGGCTGATGATTGGATTGATGCAGATGAACAAAACTATCTCATACAATGTCTGCTCAACAAAATCAGTTTGATTGGTTAATGGATTTCCCTGCAGAGGCTGCAGGTGTTTCCTTCAGCGAAGTTGAAAGGGAGTTTTTCTGCTGACCGGTGCATGGCAGGCTGGTTTCGTACGGTAGCAATGATTGGCCTCACTGGTGTCCTGGGAGTTGATCTTCTTTTTGAACAGTTCTTGTTTTTTATCCAGCTGTGAAGCCCTTTGAGACTTTATTTGCAGTCTATATGTGCAAACTTGACTTGACAAGTTGTGTCTTCTCTGCTCTGAGGTTTGTCTGGTTCTTAAGTATAGCATTGGCATGTTTTTTTAACCAATCAACGTTAAGATCCTCAGAGTGCATTGTTGAGATTTAGGTTTGTGTGCATCTGCTCCTCTTCAAGCCCCTTTGATCTATGGTTACCCATAACACCCTTCTCTATATAGACCTGCAGAGACATTTATATGCGTCTTTGGAGAACCATAATGGAGTTCCCATGTGTCCTGGAAAGGCCCAGACCTCCGGTTATGAAAAGTGAAGCTGATGCTTCCTGTCTTAAAGCTGCATTCTCTCTCCTGTCCACCAGGGGGCGACTCCTCTGGTTGTATAGAAGTCTATGAGAAAATGACTCTACTTCTCTCTTGATTTATTCCCTCAGTAAACATTGTAAACATGAGTTTATGGTCTCAATCTCTAGTTTCAAGTCTTCTTCAATACAGCATGATGTTCATTTAGTAAATGATGCTCCATTTAGAGTCAAACAGACCATAAAGCAGGGGATGCTTTAGGGGCGGGGCTACACACTGATTCATGCAGCGGTCAGTTCCTGTAGAAATGGACACTTGTTGTGACTGTGTTGCCGTGTCGGGGAATTGAACTGACAGCTGGCCTCCCTCTCTGGGACGCTCTTTTCTCCTGACCGAGCACGGATGAACTTATTTATGAAGACATGTTGGAATGGACAAAGCTGAAGCTGTCAGCAGCTGTGATGGGGGGGGGGGGGACATCTCCTGTCTTCATTTATTTTCCTTCCTCTGCAGTTTCACTCATTATTCTTTCTATTCTTTTATGTTCTCCCAGCAGCTGTGCTTATGCTAATGTCGGTATTAATCATTATGCTAATGGGACTGTTAATCACTATGCTAATGTCGCTGTACGTAGCGTAGAGCTGCTGCATGCAAGGACCTGTCTCAATCATTCTGATGGTATTTAACTCCAGGAATAGTACATTTTAAATATTATTATTATAATATTATTCTACTCCCTTCCTGTCCCTTTTTTCCTTCCCCCACGGGACTGTTTATTACCGTCTGCTTCTTTTATCCCGTTGTTTTCTGCTGATAAAGAGCCTCACTTTAACTTATTTTACTCTCCTCTATCTTCTACTCTCCTCTCTTTCATCCTGTATTGTTTTCCTACCTCCCCATCCTCCTCCCTCTCTCCCTCTCCTCCCTTTTGAAACGTTTCGCTGCCACGTGTTGACAGAGCGGTGTGATGCAGACGGGGAATAGGCCTCCAACAGGAAATCCCACTGATGGTGTGTGTGTGACAGTGTGTGTGTGTGTGTGTGTGTGTGTGTGTGTGTGTGTGTGTGTGTGTGTGTGTGTGTGTGTGTGTGTGTGTGTGTGTGTGTGTGTGTGTGTGAGACAGTGTGTTTGTGTGTGTTTGTGTGTGTGTGTGTGTGTTTGTGTGTGTGTGTGTGTGTGTGTGTGTGTGTGTGTGTGTGTGTGTGTGTGTGTGTAGAAGTGTGCTTGTTTTTTTTTTTTAATGCTTTACAATCACATGTATGAGGGACAGATAGAGTATATGCAGTTTATTTTTATGGATTTTATTTATTATTATTAAAGTCCAATGTTGTATTTTGAAGCAGCTAACGATTGCACATTTAAGGATTCGATGATAATTTATTGTCATTATGCAACACAGCGAAGCCCATTCTCAACACAACAAACACATGACAAACAAAACCAAACAAAAACAGTAGTACATTCCTTTAGTGCTTTTTTTTAGAATTTCCATCATAAGGAGTGTACACAACAGCAACAAAAAGCACACTGTCTCAAAGTTCGCTGCAATTAATCCCCATGCTTCCTCTTTTAGATGTTGATAAATGTATTCTGTCAGATGCCATTAGTGATAGACACTAACATACCGGTCCAGTCGGTTAGGTCTAAACTGCTGAACCAACATTTAGTCTATTCTGTTAGTTTGCTGCTATAGGTGCCCCTAAAAGTGTTCTCTTTGAGTCTTTAAAAGAGTTCAATCAGGTGTTAGATTGTGAGCATTCATCCCAAAAGGAACCTACAAATAATGTTGGACACGGCGCCGAAAAGAAACAATAAAAGAATCGTGAAGTTTGAATGTTGTGTAAACAAGCCGAAGCAGTACTTCATCTCTAAGATGTTCAGTCCACTTCACCCTCTTTCTCTGAAACATCGCTTTTACTCGATGGATCCTCTCTCTCTCTCTCTCTCTCTCTCTCTCTGGCTCTCTGTTTTGTTTTTGTCCATGACTGTCAGTGACCATTGTTTGTCAGATAAACACCTGCTATTAGGCATTAAAACCATCAAACTACAGGACTGTTTTGTTCGGCTGTAATCACTCCCTGACCATTACTCACCCACAATGCACTGGGGTTATATTAAGTGTTAGAAAACCGACTCATCTCACTTTTGAGAATATAATAGAACATAACAAAAAAATCCATTAATTCATGCACGATGCATGTCTCTAATATGTTGTTGTATTAACCTTAAAATGTGACTCTTTAACCTTCACCCTCATCAGTACATGATCTTTACTTTTGTCTTTAACTTCTCCTAAATGGAGATATGTTGTTTTGAAATGAACGCCCTTCATGCGATATATTCTGCAGCTTCTATACACCAATGTTTTATCACACAGCATTTAAAGATCCCATTTCACTGAACAGACAATTTGTTCCTCGGTGGGAGCTGCAGTTATTTTTAATGGTCAACCTTTTCCCCCATTAAGAGTTCTGTAACATCTATAAGTCTCACTTCTTAAAGCAGTTATGAGCCAGCGGTGGCGACGGCACGGACAAATGAGATCGTTTAATGTGAAATATCAGACGGCCGTGGAACAGCAGAAGTGTTTTTCTTAGTTTAATTTGCTGAATCTTACTGGTGTGAGTGGAGGACGTCGTGTGTGGGAGTGAGGCAAAGAGATGTAAAATGATTTTCTCGATATGGCCGTATGGCTCGTTTAGCATCATTAGAAGGTCACTAAAATTACACCGTCCTTCATCCATTAATGAAGCGAGAAGATTTCAGTTTTCTTGCAGTGGCAGGTATTGGAACAAGTAAAGAAAAAAGACATAAAGAGAAAGAGAATCACAGAAACAGGCATCATAATCTCAATTTGTCGCCAAAGGGCCAAAACCAATAACAGCTCCCTTTATGTAAAAACCCATATTTACGTCTTCTCCTATACGACACCATCTAAATATCCCGTAGGCTAGATAGAAGGACCTCCATGCACTCCGTCACCTTTGACCCCTCTGTGCCTGCAGCTAGTGCAACAACAGCTTCAGTTTACCATCACATCCACCTTTCTTCTTGGCTAAACATTTCACCCACCTCATCATTATTTTCATGGATCAATTCCATCCTATTTTCTTCATCGGTCTTGTTACAGCTTCGCCGTCCTTTTGAGGTTTAACGCAGCTTAATATTTAGTCCATTTATTTAACGGAAGCAATCAATAATTCAATAGCGACGTCAATAGTTCTCTATGCCACCAGGGGGATTGTATCTATTTGGATTTTGTCAGTGGACCGTTGAGTTTTGTCTTTAAACACTCTCTTCAGACTCTTTAGTTGAACTGTGATGGATGACACACATGTGAAAGAATACTTTGTGTACATCATTGGTTGTATTATGTGTATATTTTACTCACAAACATATATATATACAACTAAGAACTCAAATAAAAAAACATGTGAAAATGTATTTGACGTTTGCAGCCTGGTGTCACCTGTCAAATGCAAACGCTAAAGGCTGCCTTTAGGGTCTACATGACACATTTCCAGATCTTTCCCACCTCAAAAAAGTAAGCGAAACCCAACCTAGTGACCAATAACACTTTTGGAAGTAAAGTAAAGTCTGCAAAGTCCAATTAAACAACTAAATATATAACTTAACAGACACCACATGTTCGATTACTAACACCCGCTGTGTGTCGTATCCTCTTTGCATTCTTTCCAGACGTGCAGACAGCTCCTCGCTGTCAACGTCACGTATCGCTGCTCTGCCTTCATGCTGCTCGCTGCCAATACGTATTACTGTCAGCTGGGCATCGCCCACTGGGCCTACGGGCGCTGAAACAACACCATGGATCCTGTGGAGAGATGGTTAGACCTGTGTGTGTGTGTGTGTGTGTGTGTGTGTGTGTGTGTGTGTGTGTGTGTGTGTGTGTGTGTGTGTGTGTGTGTGTGTGTGTGTGTGTGTGTGTGTGTGTGTGTGTGTGTGTGTGTGTGTGTGTGTGTGTGTGTGTAGGGTCATCCAGAGTGTGAAGTCTTCAAAAGTACAGCAGACTCAGTGAGGTTGTGGTGTGTGTGTGTGTGTGTGTGTGTGTGTGTGTGTGTGTGTGTGTACTATTTATAACCTCCTGTCTGTCCGTCCTCACAGAACAACAAACACTGAAGTTGAACTTTTCTCTGATGTCTTAACTCACCAGAAAAGTCTTTAACTGGACTGCAAAAAAAGGCATTTCTGCAACTTTATATAGCAAAAGATATTTAATAGGTTGTATTTCATGTTTAGAAATAAAACTCATAATAAACTAATAAACAGAACTGAAAATTTGCAATAGAAATTATTCAAAACATGACCTCTCATTAATATGATTATTAACTTTACCGTGAATATTTAATTACTTTTGAAAGACATGCAGTTCGGTTTTTAGTTTTATAAAGAAGTCTTAGCAAAGTTTAACAGAACAAAACCACAAGAAATACAAAACCAATCATCAAGAATGTTTTGAATGTAATGAAAGCATTAAAACAATACAAACGTTTAGCATGCACTCAAATTATTTTAGGCTGATGGTTTAAAGGTTTCATCCTGTCAAATAATCTGTTTAGAAAATACATCTCTAACCTCAGCCACAAAGAGTAAACTGTATATGACACATATGACAGATTGTACAAATGATTGATGAAATACATTAATGATAGAATGAGTATTTATTTTTAGGAAAAAAAGTGTTAAATGTTGTTTTTGTTTTTTTGTTGGTACATTATTCATAAACATCCAGACAGACGAAGCTGATAAGCATGAGACAGACCCAAGCCGTTCTCATGAGTTTGGTAAATGACAGTCATTAGTCTGTCATTAACACTCACAGTGGTTTC
Source organism: Anoplopoma fimbria (assembly GCF_027596085.1). Taxonomy (NCBI): domain Eukaryota; kingdom Metazoa; phylum Chordata; class Actinopteri; order Perciformes; family Anoplopomatidae; genus Anoplopoma; species Anoplopoma fimbria. Next base: position 1,721,996 of record NC_072457.1, read on the forward strand.
TATCTGCATGGTGTTACTGTGGGAACTGATGACTGGCATGTGTTAATGTGTGTGTGTGTGTGTGAGAGAAAGAGAATGTTTGTGTACCTTTTTGTTCTGTGATCCGAAAATCAGCGTCTCAATTTAGGAAGCTGAAAGTGATACTTGTCCCCACAGACACACCACTTTGTTCCTCTTGTTAAGATCATTAATATTAACGTGTCACCTTGTTATGTCTCGGTCATATTATGATGATGATGATGCAGAACAATGACAAATGAAATACAGAGACAGAGACATTTAAAAGGAAGAAGTGAACAGATGTGTAACGACGGAGGAAAGAATGATACCAAAGGGAGATCAATAAGGTGAAAGAAGCAGTGTAGGAAGGAGTGAACTGATGAAAAAAGATGATAGGAAGATAGAGTGAACGGAAGGAGCTGCAGAATTAAAGGTCGAGTCTTGATCTTTCTCAGGTTTTCCCAAATGGAGATAACCACTCAGCCGTTAGCAAAAAGCATTATGGACTGTATATAAGAAGTGGACGTAGTCACCGTGACATCACCCTTTGGTTTGTGGACTGATGTTATGAAGCCTCGAGTTGGGCGATTTTGCCGTCGAGATGTTGGATTATGTCCGTCGCAATGTTGTAGTTTTTTTGCAACCAGTGAACAGGAAGTGACCATATTAGGACAGAGGAGGAGTGACGTAGAGACGCCGTATACGTCTCTGGTGTCGACCTGTCAATCAGTGTGTAGCCCCGCCCTAAAGCATCCCCTGCTTTATGGTCTGTTTGACTCTAAATGGAGCATCATTTACTAAATGAACATCATGCTGTATTGAAGAAGACTTGAAACTAGAGATTGAGACCATAAACTCATGTTTACAATGTTTACTGAGGGAATAAATCAAGAGAGAAGTAGAGTCATTTTCTCATAGACTTCTATACAACCAGAGGAGTCGCCCCCTGGTGGACAGGAGAGAGAATGCAGCTTTAAGACACTTCAGCAATCGGTTATAGCTAGAGTTTCCAGATTCAGTTTCCCGTTGGAAAGACATGTATTTTAATCACCAAAAAAAGGTCATCTGAAAAAATCAATATCGGTTTGATTGTGTGCTATATCTGGAAAATGTTCCCCTGAAGCCGTTATCTGTGCTCGAGGGTCAGCTGGGGCTCTGAGGTGGAGCGGTGTCGATCCCCAGCTCCTCCAGTCCATGACGATGTGTCCTTGGGCAAGGCAGTTAACCCCTAAAAGGTTGTGCCTTCAGTGCATGAATGAATGTGAATGATTACTTCTGATTGGCATCAGTGTATGAATGTGTGTAAATGGGTGATTGAAATGTCGTGACTTAAGAAGTCCATTTACCATTCCATTTACTCTATTCAAAGCCTCCAGACTCCATTGACAAAAACTGTAATGTTACCTCTCAGAACACAGGAGTTGCTGCCTTCATCAGATAGTTAGTTTGTGTTATTCCCAGATGTGAACTAACATGGCTTCCACATCTGCACAGTTTTATAAGGGGGGTTGGAAAAATAGTATTCTGACACTCTACTTTTCTAATTGGCTGTTGAAAACGAGCAGATATTCACTGACAGATTCACAGCGAAACAAATATCTTGACACAGTAAACGTTATGGTTTTGTGCTGTACGTATTTCCCACTGGTCATAGTATGTTTTTGTCTCCATCGTTGGCTGATTGGTGGTCAGTGAGTTCTATCAGTTACACAACAGCCCGGCAGTAACAGCGTCCGTGGGCGGGAGAGGAAACCTACACACTTAACCTCAGCATCATCTCACCAGCGTTCTTCATCACAGAGAGAGAGAGAGAGAATAAACATGGGAGAGCACAGTGAATCCCAACAGATGGTCTAAAAGGAAGACTCCGTGTTTCCCGTCTCATCTAATCTGTAATTGCATGCCGAGTGTTTCCCAGCATCCTCCATTCCTACCATATCTCACCATCGTCACTCAAAGACTCCTCAGTCTGCAGCGGTTGGATTGAGTTTACTGCTTTTCTATCTCAGTGCTTCCTGTTGCTGCTGTTTATCTACCTCGGCCTATTTCCCGGGAGGTGATGGAGCACTGAATGAACTCACTTTTCTGATTATTTCACTGTTGTGTGTGTGTGTGTTTGTGTGTTTGTGCACGCAGTTTAAGGCTTGTAAATTCATCTTAAATGCATCTTCTTTAAAAAAAAAAATACTATATTTATTCTAATTAATCTAAACAGTGGTTTCGTCCAATGAATGGATCCCTGATCAAGATTTAGAATCGCGAACAAATCATTTAATCGAACTAAATGCGTGTCGTTCACAATACAAACGCACACACACACACACACACACACATACACACACATACACACACATACAGAAGAAGCTTCCTAATATACATTTTTTTAAGTCAGCGCCGGTTGCCACAGCAACAAGGCAGAGCTTGTCTTAGAGGAATCCCACGGCAGCTGGAAGAGAAACAGAGTGGGAGACGCAGACAGAGAGAAGTCAAAGATTTGAGGAGGCGGAGAGACGAGTGATTATTAGAAAAAAAAATGTTTTTATGTGATTTAAACTTAGTTGTTTATTTAAGGGGGAGTAACTACAGCTGGATATCTATTTAACGAATAGATATCAACATGAAACTTGTATTACAAGGTTTTCCGAGATGTGTAAATATGCAGATGAGGACTTATCCTATTAAATATGTGCTGATTCGGGTAACTTTCCAGAACAGAAATCTGAATATTGGATAAAGCCATGAAGAAAAATGTTTTTGCCTGGAAGTCTTTTTGAGGACTTGTTACAAAAGAAATGCAAACATTTGTCTCAACTTCCAAAAAGAGTAAATAGTTTGCTCTTCTCTGGAGAACTGTATTTATTAAGACAAAACCTCCCACAAAGTCAGAAGAGACACGAACAGAACTTCACAGCCGACTCAAGATAAGATTCATTTAAACTACAGTAAACAGCAAGAATAAAAAAAACAGTCTGGTTCATGTAAAATCTCTACAAATACAAATCCATCTTGTTGACACAGGACGCAGAATGCAGCGTTGGAGGCTGATGAACAAACACTGTATGAGTGTGTGGAGCTCGTCAAACTGATTTCAGAACTCACCAACATCTATTTGCTTCCATTCATTTAGTACAAACCACAGACTGTATATAAGAAGTGGACGTAGTAATGTTGTTTGCATATCATTTTTTAACATGTGAAGGACATTTTCACATTCAAATTTAAGAATCCGAACTGCTGATTCATGTACGGAGACAGTTAGCTTCATCTCACAGTCAGCTTTAACCAGACTATAGGTGGAAGCCGCCAATCTTGTGAGTGAGAGTCTCATTAGTTAAATCGTAATTGTACTAATAAAGTTGCAGAGTTAATGTGTTTAAAAGCTTCGTGTCACACCGTTAACCCAACATCAGTCTAATGAAGAGAGAAGAGACTGAAGAGCCAACGAGGAACGATAGACTCATAGAAACAAGAAATATCATCATCTGGACAATTATCCACCTAACCTTTACCATCCCTGTGTGTGTGTGTGTGTGTGTGTGTGTGTGTGTGTGTGTGTGTGTGTGTGTGTGTGTGTGTGTGTGTGTGTGTGTGTGTGTGTGTGTGTGTGTGTGTGTGTGTGTGTGTGTGTGTGTCCATGCACTCCTCCGACCTGACAGCTCCCAGAGTAGAGGAGCTGACGAGGCGCTGTGAAGCATTACCGTGTGATCTCCCATGACATTTGCAAACACACTCCGTCCTCCCTTTATCCAGTCAGCTGAACGCGATCGAATAACCCCCCCCCCGATGGGAAAGAGAAAGATCTGCCAGCCTCTCTGAGTGTACGCAGTGATGGAGGGATGAAGAGGAGGAAGATAGATGGCAGTGAACAGTTCTAAGTGAGATAATGTGAAGAGAAAGAACAAAAACAAAAGACGACTAAAGCTGTACATTTCTGAATCAATGGCTGAAAGTAAAATGTGCTGAGAGCAGCAAAGTGAAAGTCATCAAGTCGACACTTTGAGACAAACTTTTACCTTTAAATCAAAGAAAATGAATCATAAGGTGAAGTTACAAAACAAAATTATACCAGCTTATTCCACCTCAAAATGGAAGTTTATTTTGAAAAGACATGTGACGAACAGAAATGGACACGTGAAAAAAACGAGGTTTTACTTTTTTTGTGTGAGGATAAGATCTGTTTTCACCACTTAGCAACTTTTAGAGGATGCTGTATCCAGTTCTTCCCATACCTTACAGGTGTTGGAGGTCAAGTATCTCTTTGATTCAGATCCTTTCCATGAGTTGGATGATGTTAACGGAGTGAAACATTCCATCAGTGGTGGTCTTCATCAGGTCACCTCACTGCTCCCGGCTGTAATTCACCAAATATTTACGCAACTCTCTCTCAAATCACTTTTGCATTCCTTGTTACCGGCACTGGTTTAATTAACTGTATCGCGGCCGATCATCATATTATGGTATACATTTTATTCCTTTATAAATCACAAATAGAGCTCCTCCTCTATCTACAGTTTGACTAACAGCGCTATAAACGATGTCTCATGACGTGACTTAAGGACACCTTCTCCCCTCCTCGCCTTGTGAGCATTCCCTTCGCTTAACAGTCGATTGGTTGCCACGGAAACCGGAGGTCGTTTGCCTCCCCGTGTGTCTCTTTGGATATAATAAAACCACGAGTCGGGGGGGCGACAGAGAGAGAGATGGAGAGCTGGGTTAGATAGAGTGACGACACGCAGCGAGGTATTAAGAATTCATTTACCCCCCCGCTGACTCTCTCTCTCTCTCTCTCTCTCTCTCAGCCTCCAGGTTCTTAACGGCCTCGTCACACCCATGTGGCGGCACAGCAAAAGCTTTTGGGTTGTGGTCTCTGATGGCCCTTTTAGAAAATCTTTTTTTTTCTGATGTAACTGAATCTGCTGATGGAGCTTTGGATCAAATGTGTGGTTCCTTTACTCTGACAGGTAGACCGCAGCGTGTTAAACAAATAAATATATATATATATATATTATATATATGGGGTTATTAAGTCATCAGTTAGTCAGTTGTCAGAAGGTTGTTTAAAGGAATAATAATAATAACTTTACGTATTAAACTGTCTTGATGACGAGACTTTTGTTATATATGTGGTTAAGTTTACCGACATTTTCCTTCATAAACTGACTTTTTAATCCAGTTTTAAAGGTTCTCTATTCCCCATTCAGAGCATCAATATATCATTAAACAACCATCATCTTTATAAAGATATATTAGAGTAATGTCGGGCTGCATGCTAACCTCTACAGCAAGAGGGGCCTGGGTTCGATTCCCGGGCTGGACGGCCCTTCTGTGTGGAGTTTGCATGTTCTCCTGTGGCAGTGTGGGCTCTCTCCGTCTGTCCACGTGCCTTTTTAGTGCCTTTTAGTGCATGTGAGCGTGCCTTTTAGTGCATGTGAGCGTGCCTTTTAGTGCATGTGAGCGTGCCCCGCTGGTTAGCTCACGGCCGCCGCTCTGCACCGCTAACAGCCGTTAACGCAGTCCAGACCGCCAGTTTCATCGTGGAAGTGTAAGCTAACCTATTAGCGCTGTTAGCACTGTTAGCATCATTAGGTGCACGCCTGCAGCTCAGCCGTCGCCATGTTGAGAGCCGCGTGGAGTCAATATACGTTATCTGTATAAAGCACCTTTTAATCCACGTTTTTATGGAACACATTTTAGATCTTTAAAATGTGTATTCATGTGTCTGTTTAGAATCTGTTCATCCTTTCCCATGACAATAGGGAACACCCTGGATTCTCCACACAGCTCCGATCCTCCAGGGAGCCATCACAGCCGTCCGATCGCTCACTCTGTACTTCCAGCTATCTTAACGGAGCTGTTCCGCGGCCCGCATTGAAATACAGGAGGTGTTTTTTTTTCTTTTAAGTATGAGCCGTGAGTGACAGGAGCTGGATGAATGTGAAGCAGAGCATGCTGCAAAAACTCTACAGCCCTACTTTGCAATCACTCCTCGGTATGAAATAAGAAAATAACATATATAAAAGGAAGAAAGACCTCCAGAGGTGAAACAGTTCTATGAAACAATTTCTGAGTTAATCTTCTTCGAAACGCTGTGATATGCTGTGTGTGTGTGTGTGTGTGTGTGTGTGTGTGTGTGTGTGTGTGTGTGTGTGTGTGTGTGTGTGTGTGTGTGTGTGTGTGTGTGTGTGTGTGTGTGTGTGTGTGTGTGTGTGTGTGTGTGTGTGTGTGCCTCCTCAATGGCAGCTACACTAATTGAGTCATTTTTCAGAAGTGGAGACAGACAGCACGTTGTTAAAGAGGCTCATGTTTCAACAGCGTGCACGAGAGGGAAACGCTTTCTGGCAACTCTCCAAGCTTTTTTTTTTTTTTATTTTTAAAGAATGCATTTGGAAGTGGAAATAACCCCGAGATAATCCGTCAGGGGTTAGCCCTAAAGGCTGTCATCATTACTCAGAATACGTGGGGGGGGGGGGATAAGTAAATAAAGCGGTGACCTGCTGTTTCATGATTTTCACATTAAAGTGTGTGTCTGCCTGGAGAAGGGGGTCTGGAGCTCCTGGCACCTGAGGATGAGGATGATATCTCCATCCTCATTAGAGAAGGGCTCGCTGCAGAGGATGTGCTGAAGTGGCAGAATGTGTAGTGTGTGCATGTGTGTTTGTGTGTGTGTGTGTGTGTGTGTGTGTGTGTGTGTGTTTGTGTGTGTGTGCGTGCGTGTTAGCCTGCAGCTTATTGGGTTTAAGTGAATCTAGAAATTATTTTATTCAATTTGAATTAAAAAAAAGACTCAACTTTCAACGTCTTATTAAGGTATTCAATTGTAGTAAAACTTAAAGAAATTGTTTAAGTAAGTCATTAATCAAACATGCCCCTTTTTCAGTCGTGTTAAAAAATTTGCAATTTAAGCTAATTTGAGCTTTTTTTGGCCATTATTTTGGAGAATACTTTGTTTTTTTCCCCCATGTTAAAGACTTTTTTGGGGGTATTAATACTTCACCATTGACAGGGTCCAAAATAAATGTGAACTTAAAGCAAACCATAACTTAAATTCACAAATAATAGCAATGTTTAGATCAACTGCAGAGAGAACTATTAAGAGTTCTCAGTGCATTTTATAGCAATATTATGAAGGAAACCCGATTCAAAAAGTGAATGAAGCGTTGTGTGTGTCGACCGTGTGTCAGATATCAAACCTTACCTCCTTACTTCGTCTCACATATCTACTTTACAGCTCTTAGCCTGCAGGACGTCAATGTTAAACCTGCAGTGCTGAATTCTCTTTGAAAATGTCGGCTGGTTTGCACGTACTTATTTAGCATCTGTGCACTTTCCTGCTCTTGTTTGCACGTGTGTTTTTGCCCACTCTTAACCTATCTTTGTACGTGTTGCGATACCTACAGCGGGCCGTGTCTTTCCTGGAGTCCAAGAGAAGAAGCATGTTGAGAATTGAAGTATTTATTATTTGTGTGAAGGAGGATGTGTTATTACGGCACTTCCTCCTTCACACGCTTGTTAACCGAGCAGTGCTCTCGCTCCCTCAGCACACAGAAACAAATGCATATTGAATCACTACCGTCACACACCGCTGCTTTGTTTCTAACATTTTCTTTTTTACATATATTTCTTTCTCTGGCGTGCATATCAGTTTTTGCATGTTTCTGCTTGCTTGCTACTAATTGCTAGTTTAATAGCGTACACATCGTAAACATCACACATTGTATGTTTCCTTGCTGCTGTTATAACTAATCTTAAAGTCGGATCTCTAACAGCAACATCTGGACAGAATATGTCTTAGAAAAGATCATGAAAGGTCTCTGAAACCCAAAGTCAGACTCTGAAACTCTGACGTGTTGTGACTGAATTGAATCCGGCAGATTTCAGTGTTGTTACACCCGCTGCAGTCATGTTTACAGACCCTTCTATCACTCATTTGTCACTGACATGATTATGAATTCATGAGTTAAGAAAACCAAGAATGTCCTCTCAGATTACATCCTGTTCTGCACCTCCACTGCACCTCCACTGTTTCTCCTTAACGGTCGACGTCTCCACGTGGTTCGAACGCGTCAGCATGATGGTGATCCTGTTGAACTGTGTGACTCTGGGGATGTACCAGCCCTGTGAGAACATCGACTGCTCGTCGGACAGATGCCAAATACTACAGGTACACACACACACACACACACACACACACACACACACACACACACACACACACACACACACACACACACACACACACACACACACACACACACACACACACACATATTCTTTATGATCTTTTCCATTGATACTCCTCAGAAGTCACCTTTAACCTCCATTTTTTTTATTATTATTATTTCTCTTGGTGGTGATACAAGCAACAAAACTTCATTGTCAAATATGAAATGTATTTTATAGGATAATGTTTTGTTTTTTGACGTATCACAAATATGTTTCTACTCAAAGACGTCTGCTTAATGAGGAGGTCGGAGTGGTCGGATAGGTCAAACAAACACAGGACTTTAACCCAGGGGACCGCTGTTTGTGTACCGTGTGAAACCAAAAGTCGACGTTGACTCATTTTAATGTTGAATTAAACATCCAGAGCACTTTTTCTCCACCTCTACCAGAATGAGAGTTGGTGCAGCCATACCTTTCTTTTATCTATACACATCTATGTGGAGATACTCATCCCCAGTATGTCAAAGTAGTCATTGTGACCATGCTAACGTCAGCATTAACTTCAAAGTATTGTCACTACACCACAACCGCAGCTGACAGGGAAGAGTTGTTTGGTCGGTCTAATGGTTTATCCAGTTCCTCTAATTATGTTTGTATTTATCTTAATCCTGACCGAGTCCCTTCTATTTAAAGTGCAAAGAAAGAGATTGGAAATACAGAAGGAACTGAGGGAACACACATTTTAGGAAATGAGACAGAGTAGTGACATCTTGGTTACTAATGACAACAGGATTTACTCTCCAAGGCCCTCAAACTGTTTGCTAGTATCTTACTGCACTCAAGCTTTTATTTGAACAAGTAATGTAGTGTACTCTCTAACCAATGAAGAGGGATCCGCCAGTAGAAGCATGCATTCTCGTGATCTCTCATTCTACTGTAGCAAACTGTCTATTATTTTTGGTTCTCAGTCACGGCTGCATGTTCAAGAACCTCTCCTGGTTACAGTGACTCACACTTTCTCAAAACACCTTTTATTGCATGTTTTGTACTGCCTGCAGGCCGGTAGGGGCGGCTATTGATAACGCTAGCTGAGTGCATCGCCGACCCCAAGCCGAGCCCAAGATTCTGCAGCCAGAAAACACAGTGAGGGGAAAACAGTGTGCCCACTTTTGGACGATGTGTTTGGCTAACAGCTAACAGAACTACCAGTACTCGTACTGCTGAGTGCATCGCCGCCACTCCATTGCTATGCAGGAGGACAGCTTGTTGAGTTAAAGTTTTAGTTTTTGGCAAGATTGTAAGACTTTTCTTTTTTTTTGCAAGTTGTGGGTTGTGTTTATTCAGTCACACAATACAGCAGTGGTCGGAGTGCATGTTTCTAGTTATTGGTATTTAACCTCCTGGGAATATTTACATTCACATCTCAACGACTGAGACAAACTTTGACCCTTAACTTAATAATTTATCTTACGCTCTGGCATTACAGCCTCACAGAAACACCAACACGGCTGAAAACTCTTGTTTCTCTCCCTGTTTTTAAAAGTGCCCTATAAATAAAGTTTACTTAGCTACACAGGATCATGTATATTTGAACAGAGGCTCTGCATAGACACATCTTTGCTGTCCAAAAGCACTCACAAAACCTGAGTAAACAAATCTGTGCACTAATACTCAGCCGTGCATATTTTGTATATAACCGTCTACATAAGCAGACAACTCACATCAGCACACAAAAGACGACAACATGCCCTCAAATTCCTTGAAGCAGAGAGCAAAGAGTGTTCTTCTAGGAAGTGTGCACATTTATTCCACCCCCACACACAAACACACCCTCCTCTTGGTGTATTGCCTGTAACTGCTAGCATGTGGTCTTTATGGTGCAGCGAGCATGACTTTCTCACCCCGGCAGCGTTTCCCCCCCATCATCTGGACACAGGATCTCTTCTTACTTATGTAAAGGTACCCCCCCTTCGGTCGGCGAAGCGCTTGTTGAATCACCCCGTTTTTGTTTTTTTCCACGTTCTCTCAAGAACACACAAACACACAAAAGGCACCGCACTCAGCACACACAGCGGATTGATCCGGCTCCCTGGGGGGGGCTGGTGGTGAGTCGGACCGAATAGAATTTCTCCTCCGAGTATCTATAGAGCCTATTCAATATCAGCATGGATTTAGAGCGCTGCAGAGCCACGGTCAATACTCTCCTCTCAGAAAAATCCGTTGTTCAGTAGCATGATTTCAATGAGGGCCTCACCAGCACAATCTTTAAGCTCTAACAAATGTGGACTTAAAGATCTCTGGAAGCTTAGTTAGTTACTTAGTCAGTTAGGAAAGCTTGTAGATGGAGGGAAGAGTGGATGTAATGGGAAAAAGATTGTTTACATGATAAGATTCTCTACAATATTTGCATTCTAGTTTGTTCTGTGAGAGTCAAAAGGCGACTAAAATAGTAGTTTGGTCCTAAAGACAAGATTTGCATTTGACTTCCCTCCAGCTATCCCATGGCCTGGATGGGGGAAGAGTCTTCATAGACATCACATGTTGTTGTGTAGAGACAACGGTGTTTTCATCTCACTGAATAGGAAATGTAAGAGAATCAATAACTAGACCTCAGAAAGAGAGCTGCATGCAAATGACTCCAGTTTGGTTGAAAAAAAAAGCTTTGAAGATGTGAAAGGTTTGGAAACCTTCAGAGCTAAATGTTTTTCATCAGTTTTCCTCTTGTTTAATAGAGTTTTTGCTGTTCAGGCTGTTCACATTCAGCATTCGTAGCTGAAAAATATCCAGGTAATCTTGAACGGTGGGAGTGATGGGTGAAAAAAACCGCTTTTCCTTCCCTCTGTGAAACAATAAGTCAACGTGATTTATTTGTCATGTAACTAGTTTACTCCAGTAAAAGCAATTCTGTAGTTATTTTATCTAAAAGAACGATGTTTTCCCTACCTAACTACCTAACTAAGTTGTTTCCTGTGAAGACGGAAGTTTAATTTAAAATGATTGTTACGTGCGGAAATTTACAAGGGATATTGGACTTTTTGAAGGAAAACGATCAAAAATAGATAGAGATATAATGGTGGACCAACAGAACAACCCTGTCTCCTAAAAATGATCTTCTTTTCAAAAAAGGTTTCAATGGAAAAATATTTTGTGCAGGATCACGGTCACAGTTTTGAACTGAAATGAGTCAACGTTGGCTTTTGGTTTTACATGGGACACAAACAGCTGTCTCCTGGGTGCAAGTCCTGTGTTTGTTTCTCCCATCCGTACACTCCAAATTCCTCCTTAAGTAGACTTCTTTGGAAGAAACTTATTTGTGATATGTGAGAAAAAAAACTAAAAATAATCCGCCAGAAAATACATTTCTCTCTACATAACATAACTGACAACACAGTTTTGTTGGATGCAAATCATTTTTGGGAAAACGGGCTGAACAGACTGACATTCACATTCCTAGACAGTGTGTGTATCACCACCAAGAGAAATAATAATTCAAAAGTTGAGTGGGAAGAGCATAAAAGAAAGTATAGACAGATAGAAGGGGAGTCAAACAAGGGAAAAGCAGAGAGACGGAAGATACAGAAGTATAGAGACGTAAAAGAGACTAAAAGACAACCTAGTGAGAGGTTTAAGAAAGAGAGCTGTGGAAATGTCAGACGGAGGAATGTTTATTTTTTTGACATTTGGTGGAGTTTTCACCTCCCTCGGTGCAGGGATCTTTACAACAGGCATCGCCTCGTCCATCTTTCCCTTTTTGATGAAGGTCAAGGTTGCAAACTGTGACCTCCACATTAGCAGTAGAGCCCCGCACCTCTACAACCCTCCAGGACTGCAGAGTAGGACGCTTCTTTTTCAGAGAGAGTGACGAAACACAGATTCACATCACTGGTTGGGATTCATATCATGTTGCCTACGGTACTTCACCCTCTGAAAATCAAATTACAGGCAACGCCAAGCGCGTCAGTTCCTCCCTAATCCCCCCTGTATACACAGAGAAGAACAGCAGCTAATCAAGGCTTTTTGCTCACAACAGCAATAACACGCATTAGCGAGCTGGGTTCTTTGATTTATTTGGATTTTTTTCCCGCTCCCTTCTTTTAATTAGATGCTTGATTAAAGCTGAAGTGGGGTGGTGGTGGTGGTGGTGGTGGTGGGGGAGTCGATGTGGGGCTTATCTCTGATTACTGCACAAACATTATTTTCCATTACCCCACCGTTTAGGGCAAACTGCTCAACTGGGGAGAGCGGGGCAGGGGGGTGGTGGTATAAGTTTAATAGAGAGAGGGTTTGGAGAGAGATGGAGATATTCAATTGTCAGGGAAAGATAGATTAAACGGTTGTAGGGAGAAGGATGGAGGTAAGAGATTGGCGACCTCATTCCAAAGGCGCCGTTGGGTCCATGTCTCAGAATCTGAGACCTTTGCCCTCACTTTTCATACAGAAGTGCTCACGGCCTTGTGCTGCCATTACCAATTATTTTTCATCAGTGATTGATCTGCTAATTATTTTCTCCACGAATCAATCTGAGTTTTTAATCTGTAAAATGTCTGAAAATAGTGAAATATGTTCCCTGATAACGTTCCAGAACTCAAGGTGGCCTCTTCTGAGTGCATCAATCAGAACCAAAGACTTTATGTCTGTAATAAAGCTGAAACAATAAGCGGATTAATTGCTTACCCAATTATTATTTTTTCTGCTGATTGATTCCCCGACTACCACTACAACGTTTTTTTTAAATTGATTGTCTTTCTTTTTTTCAAGCGAAATTGGCAATAATTTGCTGGCTCTGGCTTCTGAAAATTAAGAGTTTAATGATATAAAGTGAAGGTCTAACAGGGAGCCCGGCATTCAGGAGATAATATGCTAAATGAGTCTGGACTTTAGGCCTCAATAGATGCCATGTATGTGGCCACGGTCCAACGATTGGTTTGAATATGGAATTGTGTAGAACATCTAAAATGTGTCAATAGTCAGATTATGGGCAATGGTGATATGTTTACCTGAAAAGGTCCTCAGAAAGTAGACTTGAGTCTCTTTATGAACTTGATAAATTGTGAATTTGGTCTGCCCCATGTTCATAATGCTGGATGATCTGAGATGATGGAGTTTACATCTTGGCACAGGACTCAAAGTGCCCATTTGATAAAGATGAGTCAATCAAAACATGACATTTCCCCCACGCCACTGTGCGTCCTCGACAGCAGTCTGGATGGCTCCGACTGCCAGCAGCATGTGGTGTTTTTCCAATTGCTGCTCGCGTCATATTTACAGTCCTAAATCACACATTTTACTACAGTGGTTCTGAAAGTTCCCCTAATGTAATATAAAGCCACATCTGTTTGTGCCTTCTCGTCACACAGTGCATCGTGCCAATGAGACGTGAGCTGCTCCCTCATTAAGTCATATTCCACCTCAGACTTAGACCATTTGAATAGTATTCAGAGGCATATAGATAATATACCTGTACAGTCATTTTACAAGATAAAACCTGTGAAGAATCAAAAAGACGAGTGTGATGCAGCGATATGACCATAGACTGTAGGAGTAACCGACAAAACACCATAAATGAAATCTGTTAACTCATATCTCATATTGATGGACTACTTTATTGCCTTAGAACAAACCCTGTAAAGAAAGAAGTCAAGTTTTAAAAGCATTATAAAGAAAGAAAAGGTTGAATATCCTGAAAACTATTTGATTTGGCTGCAAAATATTTGCTCAAATGTAGATTTTTAACACCTCCTGTTTCTAGAACATCTAAAAATGAAATGTCCTTCTTTGTTTAGTCCCTAGACATGCAAATAAAGTCTTATTGGCTACACTACAGAGAGTATAAACTTAGCTTGAGTCTGCTAGTAAGTACAATTGGAAGACCAAAATTACAAAAACATACATTTCCCATTTGCCTCAACTCTTATAAAGCCTGTTGGTTGGTTTCATTTTGACCTGCTGGAGGTTTATCGATGTCCTTCTCTGATGTTTCTGTCTCCACATTGTTCGCAGTGAATGACATTCTCTTTCTGTTTCCCTTCTTGACAACGTGTCTCTTTGTCTCCCCGTGTCTTTCTGTCAGGCTTTCGATGCATTCATCTACATCTTCTTCGCCATGGAGATGGTTATAAAGATGGTCGCCCTGGGGATCTTTGGACGACACTGTTACCTCGGGGACACGTGGAACCGACTGGATTTCTTCATCGTCATGGCAGGGTGAGGACTTCCTGTTCCCTTTATACACTCTCCCTTCTGTTTGTCACAGGGACTCACATGGCTTTGTTCCAAACACACATCTGGCAAAGCAAGAAAACAAGTTCAAATGTTTAATTTGAATTTATTAACACCAACAGTTCATGGTCCATTGTGCTGCCATGCGTGGATGATACCGTTTATGTTAAATATTGATGTCACCTGGGACATGGCAGACAATAACACAACCATAATGTAATTATGCTGTCACCTCAATGTACTCTAACAAATGAGCTAAAATGACCTTCATAAATTTACCACATGGTCATTGTGTTACTGACGATTTCATGAATGTGAGCCAAATCCTTTCGCTGGTGAAATACATTCACTTAGACTGACCATTAAAGGGTAACATTCAATAACAAGTCTTTTAAAATCTACTTAGCCTGATAACCTATATTTTTTGTCGAGTAAAATCAATGATAAACTATCAGATGTACCTTTTAAAAACTTCCTTTTGTCCATTAATTTCATATATTATAGCCTGAACAGTCTCAATATTACTATATTGGAGCTTGTTTCAGTCTTTTTTAATGGCAGTTCTTCACCCTGAATGCTTTCAGCTTCCTTTGAACGTCTTCTTTCACTATCTTGAGTGATGCTTTGCCAGCAAGAGAAGTCAGGACAGTCACTCAGAGCGTCTCTTTGTTATTACAAGTTATGATTTGAAAGAATGCAAATTTTGGAAACCTGCAGTCTGTGATTGAAGTTCTGTAGCTTTCACACCTCCATGTATATGTTTAACTCAATCACTGGACGGTTTTGTTTCAGACGCCTGAGGGTGGATCAAACTGGTTACACGACAGCGAGTCATGCAGCACTTTACTTTTGTTTTTTGGTATCACAGATGGCTCACAAAGAAACAACAGATGATAAACGTTAGTTTATCTAAACTGCAAATTGACCTCATATATAACAGGGTAAACCGGGAAGAAACAGGAAGCAACAATACTAGTAAGAGGTGTCTTGTATCGTTATTTTATGGGATAGATGCAAGCTACAACTTCAGGAGCTGCAGTTCCTCAAATGATTTCTTGGGCTCCAAAAGCAAGTTCACCCCCAATGGCTATTAACGTTCAAGACAACTGTAGAGGTGGTGTGTTTTTATGAAACAAATCCATTTCAACTATAATGAGACACAGAGTTAGTTATTATTGAGGATGTAGCTGCTTTGATTCACAGGTAGCTAGCTGCTAGCTGTCTGCCAGGTGTAGCCTCAGCTAATCACTGAATTTAACCTCTTGGCCGTGTTTGTAATGTTGGTGCCTTCTGGATCATTTTTATTGAAAATATCAGACAAACAATATGACTTATGTGTTCCACTTTTTTTTTGCTGAGTTAAATTCTATTATCATTTTATTTATGTTAGCACTAGTTGTAATTGTTGTACTAAGAGACACTCTTAAGGAATCGGCTGTATTTTTTTCTGGTAAGTACATCGCAAACTAGCATCCCAGCTAATCACAGTTAACGTGAATTACTGATGCACCTAGCCACCCAAGCTAGCCAGCTAGCACTAGCATTAGCTGTTACATTTGTTAAAGGTAACTCTTCCCCAGCTCCACCCTCTCGGCTATTTTCAAGTGATTGATGAAGAAACTCCCAATAACAACAGCTCTGACTCTAAATCAAACCCTACACATGTTTTTTCACACACACAAAATACTACCACATAATACATTATCGATTATCCTCGCAACCAAACGTCACACCAGCTGACAGCTGAGTTGAATTGATCGTTTTAACCGATGTGGCACTGAGATGAAAACCTAAATATGACTTTCCTGGAGGACACCATTCTGTACCGGGTGCATCACTCACATTGGTTTTGGGAATTAATTACTAAGAGCTCTCAATTCTCACAAGCACCAAAAATCATTGGCATGTGTTCAGTTCAACTAGCAATTCTGCTCGATAATGAGAAAAATGAAGCTGTTGACATAATAAAGAACACAAGAAGCAGACGTTTCCAAATGATGGCACATGAGAGGGAAAGCAATTAGCATGATTTGATAAAACGATCAAGTTGTAGCTTCATTTTCTCATTTTTTATCCTGCCTTTTTCTTAAAGAGACGATTAGCATGCGATCAGTAAACAGAACCCCTTTAAAGAGGATGACACCAACAGGTATTCACGGGATGCTGAGTAAATATCTCTCATCTGTGTCTCCTGTTGGCTGGAGCTCTTGTAAAGAGACATTCCTCCATGTTGGAGACTTTCCAAACATCATAATTAACTGACATACTGTGCACAGGAGAACAATTAGGAGTACTCAAAAACAACACGATTAAGTATCTGAATAAAGTTTTAAGGTTCTTTAGTTATCATTTAGAAGCTCATCAAATGGGCCAAAATGAAAATGCATACAAACCAGCTGTATACCAGTTGCAATTTGATCTAAAGTCTTAGAGCACCAGTCTAATTGTGCGAAAGTGCATACTTATTCACTTTATGTGAATTATATTAAAGGGGCACTGTAGATATTAAGAATTGCACCTCCATAGATCCACATTTGGTGACTCGCAGGAGAAAAATATAGTTTTAAAACTGAGGCAGCAGGGGGCAAGTGTTGGTCTAGCTCCAATTATACAAAGATTTTATTCAAATAATATTATATTTTGACTAATTTGTTGATTTCCTGAATTTACAAGGCTCTCCCAGAGCCCCCCCAAAAACATTATACGTTTATGTGTAAAATCCATCAATCCATCAATCTAT
Organism: Anoplopoma fimbria; assembly: GCF_027596085.1. Lineage (NCBI taxonomy): Eukaryota > Metazoa > Chordata > Actinopteri > Perciformes > Anoplopomatidae > Anoplopoma > Anoplopoma fimbria. Next base: position 1,739,118 of record NC_072457.1, read on the forward strand.
CCATCCTCCATCCATGTATCCATCCATCAATCCATCTTCTCCTCCATCAGTCCCTACATCCATCCATCCATCCATCCATCCATCCTTCTCCTCCATCAGTCCACCCATCTATCCATCCATCCATTCGTCCATCCCTCCATCCCTTCATCCATTTCTCCATCCATCCATCCATCTGTCCCTCCCTCCCTCCATCCATCGATTAATCCATCTCCTCCTCCATCTATCCATCCACTCTCACTGTGAATGTTCTTCCTTTAACCATTTGTTAATGTTGTTAACTAACCAGATGTGACTGTAAGAAGTAAACACCACCATCAACACTGGAAACAATGCAACATGATTTAATCACACCTCCTTTCTCCACCCACATTCTCTCTACCCACAATGCCCTCTTTTAATTAATATTAAAATAGTTGTTTTAAATATTGCTTCAAAAGAAAATGTCTGTCTAAAAATTATATATATAAATATCTCTTTTCAATGAATTATTTAGTTTTTCCTTTCCCATTGTCCCCCAGAAGCTTTCCACCAGCTTTCACTTTACTTGCATTTTTTTCTACCTCAGCCATGTTCCCTTCCTCCTCTTCCTTTTCGTTTCCACTCTCTTCATCCTCCTCTCCTCATTCTGCCCTCAGGGGAAGGTGAGCATTTTTCATTCACTTTTCACTGCCCTGGTTTCTCCAGATTTACCATAAATTTCAGGAGCGCACTGTTCCAGCCCTCGGGCTAGAGAAGATGAAGACTGCCTCCACCTTCTTGCTTTCTCGTAATGTTGTATCTGGTCTGTTTCCTCCACTCTGATCCCACAATTTCAGCACATATGTCGTCCGTCGTCCGTCTCCCCCGTGTATCCTCCATTTCCCCCTTATTCATGGTCCTTTAAGCAGCATCTGCAGAGATCTGTCTACCTCGTCTCTTAGGGAACCAAACCCTCCATGGTCAACCCCAGGGTAACAATCACCGCATGCAGCGAATGTAGAGGCAAGGAGGGGGGAGCGCGATAAAACAGTGCACCCTTGGGAACTAGTGTGCTGCAAACACAAACAGTAGGCGAGCTGCAGGGAAGGGATTAGGAGCAGCAGGAGTCCCTCACCAGGCCCTGCTTAGCCAGCCGGTACCGCCAAACCAGGTCCCTGCACACAGACAGATTGTATGGAGCCGTGTGTGAGCTGGTGTTTGCGTGGGTGGAGAATGCAGGTGTTCAACGGTAAATCAAAAGTTTGTTTTTTGATTATATTCTCCCTGAAGCTCAACCCCCTGCTGCATGCCTGTTTGTCAGGCATTTTACATTTTTCATAAACAAAGCCTCATATATAGTGTTCCACTGCATTCTTACTCAAATGAACCTTTATAGTTCTTTGGTTTAGATGCTGTTGAGAGAGCATAAATACTTCTCGTTATCCTTGGTTGTTTTTGAAGTGGACAGTCAGTGCTTACACCCAGTGTTGCGGCTCCTGCTTCTAGTAGAGCTGCACAAATACGACAAAAAGAAACTGTGTCATTTTTCAACCTTAAACTGCTACGCCAAGCAAATGGCTTCTCAGTGCTCCTGTTCTATTTGCACATATTTAAATTAGGTGCTATGACAGACATTTGGCACGAAAACGGCACCTTTCTATGTAAATGAGCCTCATTGCAAAACAGTTCAATTCATAACGATCAGCGGTGAAAGTCACACGCCGTTACAGTGACATTTTTTTCATCTTCAGAGAGTTGGAGGTAACTGAAGCACATTTATTCTGACAGACATATATATATTAAATCCCAAATAGGGTTTCTCCGTGTCACATTTAAATTCCTCGCTTAAAGTTTTGATGTCTGTGCATCTTGTCGGAGCATCTCAATTTATATTTTCCCCTCTCCAAATTGGTCAAATTAGACTCAGCTCACTAAACATTATGGGTGTGTTTACACTATAATATCTTTAGCGCAATATCTTGAGCGAATCGGAGAATCTTGAGACGTGGCGGACGCCGTTTTCAAGTGATGAGCCTTTCATGGTGATATCAGTGGCTGCAATCCAAACTTTGAGAATTCACCCATCAGTATGTATTTGTCAACAACCCTTTCAGTAGAGACGGCAACCTCCAGTTCTGACAATTGAAGCCGATGCTTCAAGTCTTAAAACTTGCATTCTCTCTAGTGTCCACCAGGGGGCGACTCCTCTGGTTGTATAGAAGTCTATGAGAAAATGACTCTACTTCTCTCTTGATTTATTCCCTCAGTAAACATTGTAAACATGAGTTTATGGTCTCAATCTCTAGTTTCAAGTCTTCTTCAATACAGCATGATGTTCATTTAGTAAATGATGCTCCATTTAGAGTCAAACAGACCATAAAGCAGGGGATGACCATAAAGCAGAAAGCGTCTGCTAAATGACTGTAATGTAATGTAATGTAATGTAATGGATGCTTTAGGGCGGGGCTACACACTGATTGACAGGTCTCTACATCACTCCTCCTCTGTCTAAATATGGTCACTGTTTTTCATTGGTTGTGAAAAAAACAACGTGGCAACGATCCTAATAAAAGTTGGCGACCGCGAAAACGTCAAACTCGAGGCTTCAAAACGTCAGTCTACAAACCAATGGGTGACGTCACAATGACTACGTCCACTTCTCATAGACAGCCTATGATGGTGTACATCTACACTCCATCCTGATGTTTTTCGCTCCATGCTGTTGCTCAGAGTCCATCGTGTTACAAAGTAAAAGCACTACACTGCACTCTGAAAGAGCCTCTTCAGATGCAAAAAGGATCTATATCTGTCGGGCCTGGAGTCAAACGCTTCCACATTGTTCATTTTCCATAGTCGACATGTTGTTGGCGGCTGTGACTCAGGAGACAAAGCATTTATTTTAATTTTTTTTTTCAACCACAAGATTTGTGGCATCGATCCTCTGCTCGGGGATGTCCACATGTTGAAGTGTCCTTGAGCACAATAACCCCAAATTGCTCCCCGATGGAGAGACCATCAGCCTTGCACAGCTGCTCTGCCATCATGTGTGTGAATGAGAGACACATTGTAAAACACTTAGTCTGCTAAGATAGAAAGGAGCTATATCAATGCAGTACATTTACCATTTTGTCAGGGAGCCGTTGGAAGGAGGAGGTGTGTTTACCTCAAGATGTTCATGCTCTGCTGCATTCAGACATCTTCTTTCACTCCTCTTTAACACATTCTACATATTGACTATACAAACATAACCCAGTGAAACCTACAAAGCCAGTGTTGGTCTCTTCTTTAATGAACGGCTGAATACATTTATTCATTTCTTCTCTGAGGTTTCTTACAGCGGAGATACTGATGGCAGATCCGTTATGCACAACAAAACCAGCGCCATAGGATATCTGTCTCTCCCTATTGACTTCTCCGGTCTGGTGATTATATGTGCGGCTGCTCATGGCTCTTGGTTGCAGTAATAAAATCCCTTCCAATGAGTGAATCCGATAGTAATTTGTTGGAGCGCTCTGAGCCACTGTGGACAGGGAGGTAGAGAGAGAAGAAGCAAGAGAAGGAAGGAGTTTGGCTTCAGACTGTTGATTGGATGTTTAGTTGTAGGAACATTTTTGGAAAAAGGGAAATATAGACTTGGTTAAAGTTAAGTTACGTAAAACACATTGCGTAACTTTACGTATCTAAACTTACGTTCGTAACTTAAAATAAGTCAACATTGACTTTGATTTTTTTCATGGGACAGGTACAGCGGTCTCCTTTGTTAAAGTCCTGTGTCTTTAAAATTATTGTTTGTTACAAGTGTTAGTAGGCTAGTGACATACACCACATGAGTTAAGATACGTAACATAAGCTTTATTATTTCACTTTACGTATCTTAACTTACGTTCGTAACTTAACATTTTTAAACATTGACTTTTGCTTTTACATGGGACACAAACAGCGGTCTCCTGGGTGAAAGTCCTGTGTCTTTAAAAACAAGTACTTTTATTTCGTAGTTAAGTTGGCTAAGTTATTTACGCCATGTAAAGTCATGAAACATATTGAACCTACATTTATTAACGTTACATATTTTAACTTATGTGACTTAAATCTATCAACATTGACTTTTGGTTTCCCATGGGACACAAACAACACTCTCCTGGGTGAAAGATCTTCATCCTCCCCAACTGCCACGGAAACCTACTGCTAACGTTACTAGCTCTCCTCCTGTTAGCCGTTAGAGGTGCTGCTAACGTTACTAGCTCTCCTCCTGTTGATTTAAACACAGATTGGTTGTTTACAAGGTAACATTATCTCATATTTTACTGAATATTGGAGGGTAACGATTGTCAGTAAAACTTTATTTAAAACTTTGAAGGTGAATGTTAAACTGTTGAATTAATCCGAGGTTCTGTCTGTCTGTTACATTACTTATTGCAATCATTGTTCTTCATTTGACAGCAGCTACAAGTTCTACATTTGTTTTTCCCCTCAAAACTGGAACCTGCTCCCCAAGGGTCCTCCTGTCTTGCATCCTGTCTTGCATGCTAGTGTGTATGTCAGTGCAAACTGTATATTTAAATGTGTGTATTTGTGTGTGTGTGTGTGTGTGTGTGTGTACCCTTTAGTGACAGTCTGTCATCTGTTTGGGAGGCTATCAGGGAGTGCAGGCACAGCTTTACACCTCCTCTCTCAGGATCCATCCTTTCTCTCAGATCCTCCTCCTCCTCTCCCCTCACGTCCTCCTATCTGTCTCCAACACTCAGCCGAGGAGGTGAGGACGCTCCGGTGTGTCGAGGGAGCATGAATCAAAACCACTAGAAATATGACTGAGACAGGAAGGGACGTAAAAGCGTGGTAAAGGATGAATGTCAGGGCTCATAAATTTACACATTTCCCAACTCTGAATTCATTCCCCATCAAACTTATTGTGACAATGACAACCAGGACGGTGTCCTCTGTTGCTCAGGATGTTGCTCACTCACCTGAACTGTTGCCCTGAGCGTTGCCCACATTAACAGAACCTCCACTGTTCAAAGGACTAACTGCTTGCTGCTCCTTACCACCATTGTTACAGCCGTGGATGCTGGTGGGTGATTCACTGCAGCTGCATATTTTATTTTGACAAGCCTAGAAAGGCATTTATATATCCATCCATCCATCCATCCATCCATCCATCCATCCATCCATCCATCTGTCTTTTCCTCCATCTGTCTTCCCATCTATCTATCTATCTATCTATCTATCTATCTATCTATCTATCTATCTATCTATCTATCTATCTATCTATCTATCTATCTATCTATCTATCTATCTGTCTGTCTGTCTGTCTGTCTGTCTGTCTGTCTGTCTGTCCATTCCTTCATCCATCCATCCATCCATCCATCCATCCATCTATTCCTCTATCCATCCACTCTCACTGTGAATGTTCTTCCTTTAACCATTTGTTAATGTTGTTAACTAACCAGATGTGACTGTAAGAAGTAAACACCACCATCAACACTGGAAACAATGCAACATGATTTAATCACACCTCCTTTCTCCACCCACATCCTCTCCACCCACAATGCCCTCTTTTAATTCATATTAAAATAGCTGTTTTAAATGATGCTTCAAAGGAAAATGTTTGTGCTAAATATTTATATATTTCTGTTACATCTCTCTATTCGATGAATTATTAAGGCATTTTTTGGTCATTAACGGAGACTAGTTAGTTTGTCCCTATAAGGGATTAATATATCTTTCCTCAGCTTTTAAAGATACCTCAGATCTTAATCCATGATTTAAAATGATAATAATGAGATATTTATTCTTGCTCTGGACTGATTGTTCTGTTTTCTTCTGCAAGAAGTCAGTTTACAGTACGTCAGGTCCTTTTATGCTTTAGACAGCTCAGAAAATGGTTCTCTTCTGAGTTCCTTTTTCCATTAAAAGAACATATTTTCTGAAAGAATTCAAAATGAATATTGATGCATCCTTTTTTTTTTCATCGGATTAAAATTAACCCAAAGTGTTGTTAAGATTATGGAGGCTCATAACGACCACCTCTAACTGACTTTGATGTGGAAGTTTAAACTAAGACTACACAACTTGTATAAACATGTACATGGATAAAATATTTATTTTAACCGACTATTTCCGGTGCCACTAGTAATGTAGCAATATGTATCTGACTAGTCGACCAAACGTACACATCCATAGTTAAGATTTCTGCAGATCCTTTGTTAAACTATTGTGCATCATGGTCAAGAGAATATAATGTCAGCCTCACCTCAGGGGCACTCAACATTAGGACCATATTACTGCTGTTACTTCTTAAGTTAGTAGTTTTAGTTGTGGGTTTTATTTTGTATTCACTCCTTCCTTCATCTGCCATTTCCAAATGATTCCAAAGTAGAGGAACAATTCTAAACTGTGTATAAGAAGTGGACGTAGTTTCTTATAAAATGAATATATCAATTTTAGTTGATGAAATGTAAATGGAGTTGTACTTGAAAAGCGCTTTTCTAGTCTTACGACCACTCAAAGCGAAAGTAATTTACCCATTCACACTCATTCATACACTGATGTCAGGTGCAACCTGCCCATCAGAATGTAACCATTCATAACCAAACATAAAATAAGATAAGATAAGGTAAGATAATCCTTTATTAGTCCTGCAGCAGGGAGATTTGCAGGACTACAGCAGCAGAGAGCATAGTGCAAACAAGAGACAAAAGTAAAAAAACACGATCAAACAAGTATTATAAATAAGTAATTAAGTAAAAAAAAGTAAAAGAAATACATACGCAATAAAAAATACAATAAAATATTATACAAACAGACAGAATCACTTTGGTATGGTACAGTATCGTACACCGAAGGGGATCGAACTGCCGATCTTCTGATTCAAGTAGACCCCCTACCTGAGGCACAGTCTGGACTATAACCAAATGTATGCATTGGGAGAAACACAAAAGAAATATTTCAACGTGACAGTCATGTGATGAAGACATGTATGGATGTTTCCGTTTAAGTTGGTGTCACTCTAATAGATGCTTTTGTTTCTGTTTCTCTGTTCTGGTTCTGTTTTAACATGTACATGTGTGCTTACGTATGTGCACAGTAAACATGCGGTCCCTCATATATCAAACATATGCTTATGATATACATCTTAACTGTCTTCCCTCACGTTCAGAGCTGCCAACCTTCACACTGGCAGATGGGAAACCATAATTCATCTCGCTCCGTGTTGGCAGAACTATATGTACATATATATAAAATGTTCTCCCCCTTGGACAACAGAAATAAGTGCCGTCTGCTTTTATACATTTATGAAATAGTGGATGGAAGTTATCATGTTCTTCTAATGAAGTTATAGATACCTACGTGGGTTTCATCGTAATCACATCGTAAGGACCGTCTAATATATATTCATAATTTTACAAGATGACGTGCATTTAGACATATCAAATTACAAAAGCTTCCTCAATTAGGAAAAAGTTTTAACATTTTGCGACACAGCATCACGTAAATTTCTGGCTTTAGATGAAATATATAAACTCGTCCAAAAAGGCGAACAAGGCAAATTTTGTGTATTTGCGTTGCGTCATTCTCCTCATCCCCACAGAAAGAGTTCGCCCCAAACAGGACCAAGTGTTCAAAACCAAGTCTTTCTCTCTGGTAATAGCGTTGATTGGTGAGATGAAATGATCATCTTGTGATCCGTCCGGGGGACTCTTCCTAACGCTCTGTCTGACTGTGATGTCGAATGGTAGCAATGTTTAGTGATGTCTTTTCCAATTTCACCAATCATCAAGATCAATGATTTCTCCAGGTGGCTAGTAAAGTAATACCGGTGAATTCTCTTGGTAGATAAAATGGTTTGAGACTTCCATTGATAAAACAGAGAGTGCACCACTTTTGACTCACATTTTTCTTTTTAGTGAATCTACCATCCTGTCGGCTCTGAATCAGGCACTTTATCAACTAGTCATTACTCTCAGTCTGGACAGCAGAGAGTTTAATGCCCAGCAAAGAGTTTTTATATTAGTATTTTTTCAATGTCTCATCAGATCCCTGGTCACTTTGCTTCTATGAGTGTTTGCTAACAGATGTATAACTGACTTGTTTTGATCTGAAGGTTCAAGAAGTCTTTTATCATCTGCCAAGAGTACATCTAACAATCAAACTGGGTAATTATGTTCTCCGGAAGAGATTACTGTGGAAACTAATGAGCTCAATATGAAGATACAGTTATATAAGACTTTAGACGCAATGATCATTTAAACAAATAAGTATGTGAAAGTATAAAATGAATAACAAGATGATTAGACTGGCAGAACCCAAGAACATAAAGCTGTGAGAAGCAAACAGAACAGCAACACGATGCCAAAGGGCGACGCCATCAACATCATATGGTGTCACATATTTATGAAGTGTGCTGCAGCGATACCATTTACTGTAACATAATCAATAAACACACTACAAATACAAACACCAGTTATTACTGCATACTTAACGCCATGGGTGATGCACACAAAGTCAATGAAATGTTCATTTGACTTTTCATACTTTATGTGTGTTTATGCAGCGTGTGTTTTTTCGGGTGCACATGTTGTCATATGCATATTATAATTAGTTTAATTGGAAGATGATGCACGAGGTTATTGAGTTAATGATCCTGGATAGTTTTTGACACTGAGCGTGGAGTAAATGAAGCCTGTGAATCCGTCTGGTATCATGTAGCACCAACTGTCTAAACAGATGTGTGTGTCTATCTGGGCTCATTATGTTCAGATAAAGTCATAATGTCATATTTAGAATGTACATGCATGCTGGAAAATCTCTTGCTGGACATTTTTTCTCCTTGCTCGGTCAGATCTGTGACTTTTTTTGTCAGTTCTGTCAACTCATCTAAATACTTTCCCGGCAAATTTAAAACCTGGCACAGAAAAATAAGCACATGTAACACTTTCATGGACTAGATGTCTGTGAAATTCCCCAGCAGTGAGAACGAAAAATCCATGTGTATTACTACTTACAGGCTGTCCTCCAGAGCTCTGAACATCTATCATATGCTCTCTTTGATGATGGATGCACTTTGACTGAGTAGTTTTACTGAAGGAGCTCACAGACGGGGTCAAAACGACATTTAAGACTGAAGGCCATGCTCGCTTCAAATGTATATACTCATAAAAAAACATGGATGAAAGTTGCTTCAAATAAAATACCCCTTTTAAACAGAATAACTCTCGGATGATGCAGGAAACTTGACCGTGAGATTAAAGGCTAGCATGCAAATATTTTGCATCAAAACTATTTACACAGGCAGTGATGCAAATTTGCAACAGTTTGCAGCACTTAGCTTGAGCTAGATTGTTGTCTAACCTAAAGCTACTGTGAGCGTTTTCATTGAATGCTCTCGGTGAATTTGAGTTCCCTCTGGTAAACAGTGCATACGTCAATGTGAGAGCTTTTATTGTGAAAGGTAAGAACTGATGGAGTGGATCTGGTATATCTTTTATGTTGTTGTGAAAACATCTTCCAACAACTGGACTTATTCATGTTTCAACACTACATTCTGCTAGATTACATGGTAATATCACAGCGCCTGCTCTCAGATTTACCCAGTTCAGTCTTTACAAAGTAGAACTTCCAAATCGGTCCGGTTCACCGGGACGACTCCACCGTTTAGTCTCCTGATGGGGGAAGAGGGACGGGTAATGTGACCGTTATATCTTCAGCAGACAGATGGCTTTCATCTCTGACAAGATATCCACATGTCTGAGCATATAACACACACACACACACACACACACACACACACACACACACACACACACACACACACACACACACACACACACACACACATTGACACACAGAGACATGTGTATGAGTGTCTGTCCCCAGCTGGAGGTGTAACAGTAACTCATTAGAGCTCTGACGCCACACGACACACTGCGGGAATGTGAGAATGGAAACACAAACACACACACGCACACACACACACACACACACACACACACACACACACACACACACACACACACACACACAGAAAGGACAAAACAAATAGAGAAGAAATGAAGATGTAAAAGAGAAAAAAAAGGGAGCGATCGAATTCAAGCAGTAAAGGAAGATATTTAAAGAGCGTTTGTGAGGCGGAAAATAAAGAAAAGGAAAAAGGTAAACAGAGAGACGAGTGCGTCAGAGCTGTTGTTAAACGAGTGTGTGTGTGTGTGTGTGTGTGTGTGTGTGTGTGTGTGTGTGTGTGTGTGTGTGTGTGTGTGTGTGTGTGTGTGTGTGTGTGTGTGTGTGTGCGTCCTATCTTCGCCGACTTGCACACCACTGCTGGGACAGAAGATCTACAGCATCCATTAATCTCATTTGAATAATTAATGCCATCTCCTCCAGAGGGGAGTCGGTCTGGACCAGTGAGACAGTTAGTGCTCTGCTGTAATTGCCACATTAGTTTATTCTCTCGTCTTTTTAGGCGGCGTGTTCAGCCGGCAAGACGGATGCCCTGAATGTGCAAGATCTATTCAGATGCATCATTCTGCTGTTTTGTTGCCTGGATCACCCATGACACTTTGTGTTTTGCTAATATGTGTTGCCCCCTAATGTGTCTAAAAAGCAGATAGACTTTGCTGTTAATGCTGGTGAACTGTAACGAGTGTAATCGTCTGCATGTCTCACACACTGGAGCAGATAAACAGCTATGATTCAGAGAATGCATTCATGAAAAAAGGCATTTGTATGCAGATGATAATTTAGTTTCCTCCTCTTGTTTTATTGGATCAGTATCACGTTTAGGATTTGATGCTATGATATTGAAAAAACTTAAATAATTGCAAACTATACTGCAGAGTCTTTAATGAGTTCTTTTGCTCATGCTAGCGTTGTTATGCTTCTGTATGGTAACATCTTACGGTCAGGTTTGTCCAGCTCAACATTTATTGTATGGATTTCATTTGCCATCTGTGTTGTTCAGGATAAATCACACGGATTTGAATTTGGCAAATACTTTGTGTGGACAGACGCCTTTGTGTGTGTGTTGGAGGAGGATGTTGTTTCTGCAGACTGATAAAACTGAGTCCCTGCGAATAAGTTTTCACCCGTTTTTGACGCATGTCTTGATATTTTGATGCTGTAATGTTATGGACAGAAGTAATTGTAGTAAATAGACTAGAAGCATCTTCCTGAACCTGCAACTTTGTGAAAGCACCAGTTGCATTGATGTGTCCGGCTGTGACAGGACATGACTGACACTGTGTGAAGTCCCTGATATCAGAAAATGAACACTCTAATATGTACTATGTTCAATAGACCAGCTCAAGAGTGTACTATGGGGAAATGTTACTAAATATATTTAGTCAAGTACTTTTGTACAATTTTGAGGTTCCTGTGATTTACATTATTGTACTACTCTACTACATTTCACATGCAAATATTGTACTTTTGTATTTATAATACAAAAACATCATTCTTATTCTGAATTGGACCCTTCTGTGTAAGCTCGCTTTTACTTTTTGTTTTTCAAGTATATTTTTAATGTTAGTACTTTTGTACTTTAACTTAAGTACATTTTTTAATGCAGAACTGTTACTTGTATTTCTACACTGTTGTACTGCTTCTTTGACTTGAGTCAAAGATCTGAGTATTCTTCCAACACTGTGAGTCCGAAACATCACTTTTAGCAGTTTAATAAATGATTTGTCAGCATGATAACAGTGATGAGACTGAGTGAATGAAAACAAATTAAAACACTCAAAGTGAAGTTTCTATAGACTCTGAAGCAAACACACTTCACATGCAAAGTTATCCTCATTGAAAAGCAGGAAATGAGCAGAATAAAGTGATACAGAGACTTAATATTCAATCATTTATTATCATTGTTGGGGGAAAAAATGAAATAGTTTGATTGATTTCATTGACTTCATGTTTACAGTATAAATCATATAATATATATACTTTCTGATATTACCAGTAGTATTACTGTTTAACATAATCACATTTTTTTTAGTGAAAGAGGCCATCACCAAAATGATTTAACATCATTCTTGCAGTTGAGAATTCTCAGCTCTGCTACCATGAAGACGCCTTCTCTCAGGGGTTCTGATTAACACACAGGTACTCAGTGTGGCCGGCAGTGCCCTGGTTGAGATTTCTTTTGATAACATTGACACCAGCCGTCTCGTACGCTTGAATCTGAGCTTTGTCGAGAAGCAGGCTGATGGCCTTAATGGGATTGATGGATCCCTGTTTCTTGGACCACAGGTACACATGGTTCTTGCCGGTCCCCTCATTCAGGTCAACTTTCACTTGTTTGTACTTTTGCAGCTGAAGGTCATGCATCTGGGTATCATTGGTGGAGACCTGCAGAAAATTGAGAGCGTTCTGGATGTCGTTGGTCAGACGGTACCAGATGAAGACGGGGGATCCTCCTGCACCCTTATTGGTATCTTCATCCACACGGATGAAACCATCTTTAGCGCACACCTCGACAGAATCGTAGGCAGCAGTGGCAGTGACCTCGCAGATGTAGGTTTGTTTCTCTCTCTTCACCCAGGCGTAGATCATCTTTCCTCCAGCCCCGCGGTTCAGATCACAGGCCAGTCTCTCCCAGTCTTGGGTGAACTTCACTGCTTCATTTTCAGCATCAGTGGTGACATCGATCTGTTGTATGGGGACATCATTTGCTGTTTTCCCTTTGAAGTACCAAAGGTAGATGGGATCACCTTCTGTTCCAGTATTGAGGTTTTTAGAGATCTTTGTGTAGTTTGCACTGGCCAATCCAACACCCATTTCATAGTTGAATGTAAGTTGAACCCTGGTTATCGGGTCTTGGCCACATTTGTACCAGAGATAGATGATGTTTCCTTCTGTCCCGTCGTTCAGATTAACCTTGACTTTCGTAAAGCCTTGTGATAGGAGCGTGTTCTCATCACCTGAATTCAGGGACACGGCAAGTTCTGAGATATTGGTGGTCATGGTGGGCGACTGCATAAAAACAAAAGACAAATCACGAGCAAACAGTTAGCAGCATGACTGTGCGTCTTCAGATGAGCTCCAATATTATCACTATAAATTCAAATATCAGTACTCAAATATGGATCACCATAATGACTAAAATAAATAACATTTTAAATGTGCATTTATACTGCCCCCGTTATGCTATTCACAGTGATTATAATCGATTAAGATCTGAAATAGAAAACAGTATTTCCACAACGAGAAGACATACATTCTTGAAGACTTACGTGTCTGCTGACGGTCAGTGATGGAGCGGCAGTAAGAAGTCAGCTGGTCCTCTGGATTCTGTGAACTTACTGCAAGTCAGCTGCCTTTATATAGGGAACAGAGATGTCTTTACTTAGTCATGAGTCATATTTCCACGGAATGAAATATACAATCCAAGTAAAAATCTTTTTATTACCTTTAAGTAAATACCGAACTAATCTTCTGTATTTCTGCCAAAACAAGAACAAAAGCTCCCTTGTTCCAATGCCTCTTCTACCTTCATGTTTCCAACGTCGTAGCTATGACCTCTGATGTCTAAAGCTTTCCACAGCGTCGGGCCCTCTCTGTCCTGCTGTTATCTTTATGCCGGGTCAGTTTTTAGTCTTAATTAATCTAATAAATCCAGCACTTAAAGTCAATGTCTGTCCTGCTGACTAGAATAGAGGTTCTCCCTCTCCCTAAAAGCCAAAGTTTTTAAATGACTTTTTATAACTTATTTTTGGAACAAGGACCCCGAACATATCTTTCTCCTGGAATGACCTTCTTCTGACATCAGACACTTGACGCCTTTAAATAGAGAATAAAAATTCCTTTTTCTGTCCTAAATCTCTTTGATTACTCCAGGCTTCGTACCTGTTGCCATACTCCTTCCAGCAGGTTAGCCATTGTGCAATCATTACCTTTAGGAGTCATGTTCCAAAGAATTTCTCTTTGTACCTGTTTACTTTAACTTTGTACAGGTTAGCCATTGTGCAATCATTACCTTTAGGAGTCATGTTCCAAAGAATTTCTCTTTGTACCTGTTTACTTTAACTTTGTACAGGTTAGCCATTGTACAATCATTACCAGAGTCATGTTCCAAAGAATTTCTCCTTTGTACCTGTTTACTTTAACTTTGTACATGTAAGTCATCGGGCAATCATTACTTTTAGGAGTCACATTCCAACGATTTTTACTTTTTCTAGATACTGTGTCAAAATGGATGAATTCCATTCTCACACTCAACGTCTGAATTTCTGCCACAATTTAAAAACAGAGTTTACAAAGTGCTTCGACAGACAAGGCAGCAAAAGCAAGACAATTAAACAAAATAAAGCTTAAACAAATAAAGGTAAGACTTACACCCTGATAAAGATAAAACAGTACAATAGATGAAACTAGAAAAAATACATTTTGACTGTGTGGCTGCTGCTGCCTGAAGACGGTGCATATATTATCAGCTCTAAGACAGCTGTATCAATTAGGGTCATTTCGGGTTAGTTTGGGGTTCATTTGAGGTACATTTGAAAAGAAATGTGGATTTCCAATTTTCTAACTTTGATCTGCAACTTTAATTTGGATTTCATTTTTTATTGCAAATCTCACTTTTATTTATATTTGACATTATCTCCATTATTCAAAACCTGGAGAGAAACCGCCCCACTGGCTCATGGGAGTACATTTCAAAAGGCCAACTTGTGCTCCTTTTGGGGGGTAAAACAAACTGCAGGGGACGAAGCTTCCTCAAGAGAAGAGAAAACGCCAAAAAGAGAAGGAGGTTAAAGAAGCAGTTTAAAAATACACACACACACACACACACACACACACACACACACACACACACACACACACACACACACACACACACACACACAAAAGTTCCTCCTTTCAAATATTCATGAAGCTGTTTGGTTAAAGCAGTCTTTACTCAAACACAGACAGACACTAAATTTAGTTTGACCTGTGTGTGTGTGTGTGTGTGTGTGTGTGTGTGTGTGTGTGTGTGTGTGTGTGTGTGTGTGTGTGTGTGTGTGTGTGTGTGTGTGTGTGTGTGTGTGTGTGTGTGTGTGTGTGTTCACGGGTCGTAACTTCACTCTTCAGAAGTGTGTGTGTGTGTGTGTGTGTGTGTTTGGGTCATAAACCGGGTCAGTTTTTAGTCTTAATTAATCTAATAAATCCAGCACTTAAAGTCAATGTCTGTCCTGCTGACTAGAATAGAGGTTCTCCCTCTCCCTAAAAGCCAAAGTTTTTAAATGACTTTTTATAACTTATTTTTGGAACAAGGACCCCGAACATATCTTTCTCCTGGAATGACCTTCTTCTGACATCAGACACTTGACGCCTTTAAATAGAGAATAAAAATTCCTTTTTCTGTCCTAAATCTCTTTGATTACTCCAGGCTTCGTACCTGTTGCCATACTCCTTCCAGCAGGTTATCCATTGTGCAATCATTACCTTTCGGAGTCATGTTCCAAAGAATTTCTCTTTGTACCTGTTTACTTTAACTTTGTACAGGTTAGCCATTGTGCAATCATTACCTTTCGGAGTCATGTTCCAAAGAATTTCTCTTTGTACCTGTTTACTTTAACTTTGTACAGGTTAGCCATTGTGCAATCATTACCTTTAGGAGTCATGTTCCAAAGAATTTCTCTTTGTACCTGTTTACTTTAACTTTGTACATGTAAGTCATCGGGCAATCATTACTTTTAGGAGTCATATTCCAACGATTTTTACTTTTTCTAGATACTGTGTCAAAATGGATGAATTCCATTCTCACACTCAACGTCTGAATTTCTGCCACAATTTAAAAACAGAGTTTACAAAGTGCTTCGACAGACAAGGCAGCAAAAGCAAGACAATTAAACAAAAATAAAGCTTAAACAAATAAAGGTAAGACTTACACCCTGATAAAGATAAAACAGTACAATAGATGAAACTAGAAAAAATAATTTTGACTGTGTGGCTGCTGCTGCCTGAAGACGGTGCATATATTATCAGCTCTAAGACAGCTGTATCAATTAGGGTCATTTCGGGTTAGTTTGGGGTTCATTTGAGGTACATTTGAAAAGAAATGTGGATTTCCAATTTTCTAACTTTGATCTGCAACTTTAATTTGGATTTCATTTTTTATTGCAAATCTCACTTTTATTTATATTTGACATTATCTCCATTATTCAAAACCTGGAGAGAAACCGCCCCACTGGCTCATGGGAGTACATTTCAAAAGGCCAACTTGCTCCTTTTGGGGGGTAAAACAAACTGCAGGGGACGAAGCTTCCTCAAGAGAAGAGAAAACGCCAAAAAGAGAAGGAGGTTAAAGAAGCAGTTTAAAAAAACACACACACACACACACACACACACACACACACACACACACACACACACACACACACACACACACACACACACACACACAAAAGTTCCTCCTTTCAAATATTCATGAAGCTGTTTGGTTAAAGCAGTCTTTACTCAAACACAGACAGACACTAAATTTAGTTTGACCTGTGTGTGTGTGTGTGTGTGTGTGTGTGTGTGTGTGTGTGTGTGTGTGTGTGTGTGTGTGTGTGTGTGTGTGTGTGTGTGTGTGTGTGGGTTCACGGCTTACGTAACTTCACTCTTCAGAAGTGTGTGTGTGTTTGGACGTGAGTGTGCAGAGACAGATACTGTGTGTGTGTGTGTGTGTGTGTGTGTGTGTGTGTGTGTGTGTGTGTGTGTGTGTGTGTGTGTTTGTGTGTGTGGGTATCTGTGTGTGTGGTTGTGCTTTTTGTGTGTGTGTGTGTGTGTGTTTGGACGTGAGTGTGCAGAGACAGATACTGTGTGTGTGTGTGTGTGTGTGTGTGTGTGTGTGTGTGTGTGTGTGTGTGTGTGTGTGTTGTGTGTGTGGTTGTGCTTTTGTGAATGTGTGTTCTGATTTGACACAGCTTTGTAAGTCTGCCCCGAGCACTTTATCTACTGTGTGTGTGTGTGTGTGTGTATGTGTGTGTGTGTGTGTGTGTGTGTGTGTGTGTGTGTGTGTCTGAGTGTGTCTGTGTGTGTGTGTGTGTGTGTGTGTGTGTGTGTGTGTGTGTGTGTGTGTGTGTGTGTGTGTGTGTGTAGGTGTTATACTGAGGTTATCTGTCTGTTCATCTGCTCGGTGTGTGAAAAGCTAGGTTGTATCGAGGTAATGCTTTGTGTGTGTGTGTGTTATTGTGCCTGTGTATATACACTGTGCAGTCGTTTGTGTGTGTGTGTGTGTGTGTGTGTGTGTGTGTGTATAGATCGTTGTGTGCAGAAGTGTAATTGTTTGAGTGTGTTTGTGCAGTCAAAATGAGCTGTCTTATCTAAAATTGCTGCTGAAAATTGCTCAAAATGACGGATCCAAAATACACACACACACAACCTCGTATTTCTATCTTTATGAGGACTATGCCTGGGAATCAGCAGTCGATACCTTTTATGGTCAACGACATTGTTGTCCCGCCGCTGTGAGTCCGGTCATTATCAGTGTTTACCGCTGTATGAGCGCTGTATTGAAGGAGACCTGGAACTAGAGATTGAGACCATGAACTCATGTTTACAGTGTTTACTGAGGGAATAAATCAAGAGAGAAGTAGAGTCATTTTCTCATAGACTTCTATACAACCAGAGGAGTCGCCCCCTGGTGGACACTAGAGAGAATGCAGCTTTAAGACAGGAAGCTTTGGCTTCACTCGACAGAAGCGGAGGTTGCGTCCTGGTATCAAAAGTACTTTATTTGGTATCTTTATCACTTAAAGAGTACTTGCATTGTCATTTAAAGAAAAAAATCCCAGCCCTAGTGAGGACACACAAACATGCCTTTATTACCAACAGAGATCCATTAACCTTTACCTACAAGCTGCAGACAACTGATTTCTGATCAATTAGCAAAATGTTTTTTTTTTCACGTAGTTTATATATAAATTTACATATATATATATTGGAAATAAAGAAATTGCAAATACGGGACCCTTACTGTCTAACTATCAGATAGGGGACCTCCATAAACTCCAGAAGGGACGGTCTGCACCAAGTCTTGAAAATGGACAATTTAATTCTAATCTTTAAACAAAATCAAATAGTTACCTCCCTCTTATTTTGTTCATTAGGGTCATACATATTTTGTTTTGATATTGTACCTCCTCTCTTTCCACCCTGTGCTCAAACTTTAACTCCCAAATGCTGCATACATTTTTTCTTCCTCTTATTGTGAATCTGGATGAAGTTTTGTTCTTAGCTTTGCACCAATGAAAGCTGCTTGTCAAATGAGCTCTTAGCCACTTACAGATACGAACGCTTCCAGGTGCTCTTCACGCTCGGTGTGTTTCACTAGCTTGGGTTTCGGTCTGATTTGTGGGCGAGCTGTAGCAGAGCCGGAGCTCCGTCGGCTCCTGTCACCTTCAAGGTCACGTTAATACTCTGGGAAGAGGGGACATTCATATTTCATGGCTCGCTGAGTTGCATCCACACTCCTTTGGGACGCTCTGAAGCATATGCAGAGCTTTTTGGTCACTGAACTGAAGGTTTCGGTTGCTGGACTACAAAGAATAAAGAAAACTTCTGTTGAGGAGTTTCACCTTGGAGGCTCAGGTTGGAGCACAGAGCAACTTTGTCCTGGTCACATGTTGTTTTTTTCTCTGGTCCGTTCTTCCAATTTGACATTTAATTGAATTTGGCAGTTCCTGTATTTTCCTCACACAGCCACATGTTTCTTTGTCTCAACCTCCTGAAGTTTCTTCCCTTACCTAACTCGTTCATGTTTTCTCCAACTTTGAAACCTTGCAGGATTGTATTTTAAAACTCCGGATCACCAGGAGATTGGAGGATTTCTATGCTACTGTCTCTTTTTCCTGCTATTATTTTGCTGTCGAAACATTTCTGAAGATCTCCAGATCTGCAGGTCGAAAGGTCGGATCCGCATAATTGGCCCCGGGGCTTTTTGAACTCTTCCCAAAAAATGACCTGTTAAGCTCTTCAACCTCTTAGTGAAATGAGCTTGTTATGGAGCGCCGGAATATTTGTGTGAAATACTTGAAACTTTTTGAACTTTTCTTTTACCCGTGTCTTGACAACTCTCTTCCCCCGACTTCCCTGAAGCAGCCAGGTGTCTGCATGCAGCCTCCTCTCCTTCTCTCTGCCTCGGCTCCTAACGTTGTAATTATCTCCAACACTTGATAAAAACCCTCCGGCTCTCTCCCTCTCCCTCTCCCTCTTTCAATCTCGCTTTATTGCCATCGTTATATTGCACTTAATCATCCCTCGGTGCTTCACTTGCGTGGGGTTTTCTGATCCATCCCTCCTCCGTCTCACTCTTTCACCGACTCCTGTTTCCTCCTTCTCTTCCTGTGTGTCCTTTCCCTTTTCCTTCTCTGCTTTCTTACTCTCTCTCTTTTTACTCCAGGCGAAGTAAGCCCCCCCCCCCCAGTAATGAATATGTCAGAAATAGGTCGGATAGCAAAAACACTCCCTCCTCCGTCTCCATTATTCTACACTTTTATTCTCCTCCACCTCCGATCCCTGCTTCCCTCACACGGCTCTGCTTTCATCTCGGATGGTTGCGTGTTTAATCTCACGCCTTTTCATGCTAGTGCACGCCTGCATTCCTACACATTACACTTTCACTAAATACATACATCTAGCTTCAGGGATCAGGAGGTCTCCTGTACTGATTCACTTGTACTTTGACATCTTCCTCCACCGCAGTCAGAATCAGAATCAGCTTTATTGGCCATGTATACATAAGAATGTAAGGAATTTGACTCCGGTTTCTTCCGCTCACTAATACAAAAGAAACAGAGAAATAAAACAAAAAAGAAATACAAGTAGATCCAAGAGGAACAAAGGGTGAACATTTAACTGTTATGTACAACATGTAAATGCAGACGTATATACGTGAAAACAAAAACACAAAAATACAATGACAATGAAATGCAGATACAAGTGTAATAAATATGTGAAGGCTGTGATACTGTATGAACATGAGGAACACCTGTTTTGTTCTGTTCCAGTGCAGCACTTTGTAACTTTGCACTCTGTAAATAAACAGCAGACAAAGTCCACCACTGGTTTCTTTGACTGTCTTGCTCTATTAGCACATATTCCATCTCATTAATTCATATCCGGTGCTGCACAGCGGGACCCGACTCTGTGTGTGTGTGTGTGTGTGTGTGTGTGTGTGTGTGTGTGTGTGTGTGTGTGTGTGTGTGTGTGTGTGTGTGTGTGTGTGTGTGTGCTTCTAAAGCGTATTATTTGGAGCAAAACGTGGAGGAAGGAGTAAATTCAACATAACTAAGGAGTTCAGATGAACTAGCTCCCTCCGTGATGATCACAGGTGTGTGTTTTGTGCGTTTTCTTCCAGGATGGTGGAATACTCTCTGGACCTGCAGAACGTCAACTTCACCGCCATCAGGACAGTGAGGGTCCTGAGGCCCCTCAA